>NW_028234409.1:26884876-26887376 GCF_977035675.1 Penaeus japonicus | reverse complement strand
TCTTCGAACACCAAGCCCGTCCTCAGGACTTGACTCGGGTAGGCGGGAAGGGGAAGGGGGGGGGGGGGGGCGTTAAGATACCATCCACGAAAGTTTCCCGCTGACGAGAACAAATTAAGAACCGGCCTTTGAATTATAAGAATAGACATTTTTACTTCTGGATATAATTCGAGAGCCAAGCGCCACAGCACACATTTCCACATGCAGCAAGACACGGACAAAAATCTTCCGCGGTGATCACCCACGCTCTGCCTTTGATGTCTCTCGAGAGGGGAAAATAGGCATATATAACTTGTATATAGCAATGTGAAGCCGCCATGATCAAATCACAAGGCGGTGTGTGTATATACGAGCGAGATATAAATAATAAATAGTCAAATAATAGAGCATAATCATGAGCTGAGCAAGCGATTAAGGAGCGCTATAAACGAGTCGAGATCGTAAAGCTCCTCAATATCGCAACAACGATCAAACGTTAGTAAATGAACCACTTTCATTAATAATACATATTTACTCGATTTTATGCATGTACTCCTACTCCTCGTTTGAGATAGAGGATATCAAGATGTCGCCGAGTGGAAGAACGGGATCAATGAGTGGTCAGTGTGGAGTGACGGTTCCGAGGACACGCTGCATGTTGCCATCTGATTCAATATCATACTTATGAGGCTCAAGAAAAACGCATAGGCGTTGCCCGCTTGTGACTGACGACCACGGCACGCTATATGGCAATTAGAAGCGAGCTCAAATAAGCACATACTTACAAAGGAAACTCACACACACACACACACACACACACACACACACACACACACACACACACACACACACACACACACACACACACACTACGCACACGCACGCTGAGGCCATTCCGTTCTCCGCCGTCTACGATTATTGGCCGTAAATTATTAGGATCATTACCAGCCTGTAACCAGGGTACGCCACGAACGAGGCGCCCAGATTGCATAATTTCGCGAAAGAATGCAACGATCTTTTTAATGTTAAATTTCTATGGGCGTTTATGCGCTTCGTCCACTATCGAATAAAAGTTCGAAGCGATCCGAAGCGCGGACGGGCGCGGCCAATAAGGCCAAACACGTGGCAGAAACGGGCCAATCTGGCGCGGATAAGATGGCCCCGTAATGCGGGCGAGACGAGATCATGGCGTCGTCTCGGGCCGCCCATCAGCATCAACTTCTGGCTAACGCTAATGGCGGGCGATCCAAAGATAATAACCGTCTCGACGCAATTACATACGCACGAACCCTCGATAATTAAAACGGTAATTGCAACAACATGCGTCGTCCCCCATGACTATAGTTTTTTTTCTTCACCCGATTGTAATGATAATAATAATAATAAGAGCCGGGTCGCGCGGACAACCAGTAGTTACCAGTCAGATATATGAATGAGGTTATGAGGAAAGACGGCATGAGGGGGGGTGGGGGTAAGGGTAGGATAACGAATGAGGGGAGGAAACGGACGGCGAACAGAGACGATAAAGAGGACATCATGAGGGGAAAAGACAGAGGAAAGACCATTGAAGGAAAAGATAAAGAAAAAATACGAGGGCAGATGATAAAGAAAAAGACATGAGGGGAGAAGCTAAGAGAAAAAAAAAACAAAAAAAACATGAGAGGTAAAGATAAAGAAAAGAAAAAAAAAAATAAACATTAGGGGATAAGATGAACAAAACAAAACACCTAAGATAAAAATAAAGAAAACAAAATGGAAGATAACAAAAAACAAAAAACGCGAAGAAAATAAAGAAAACACCACGAGGGGAGACGATAAAAAAAGAAAAACAGAGAGAGAGAGAGAGAGAGAGAGAGAGAGAGAGAGGAGAGAAAAAAAATAGAGAACATCCAAAAAAAAAATGCCAACAAAAAGCAGGGGGATCTGAGTCGTCGGGTTGGAGTCGGTAAGAGGGAGGGGACGGGGGCGATATCAATTTCCTAAAATTTTGGGGGAGAATTGTGATTTGATTAAAGTGCAAAGCTTAAAAACGCTGAAAAAAAAAAATATGGGAAGAGACGAGGGGGGGGATTTGAGAGAGGAAGACTTAGAGATACGGAGAGAGGACAGAGTCCCGGGAGGATAGTTTTGTGTGTGTGTGTGTGTGTGTGTGTGTGTGTGTGTGTGTGTGTGTGTGTGTGTGTGTGTGTGTGTGTGTGTGTGTGTGTGTGTGTGTGTGTGTGTGTGTTGTGTGTGTGTGTAAATATATTATATATATATATAAATATATATATATATATATATATATTATATATATATATATATATATATATATATATATATATTATATATATATATATATATATATATATCAAGGTGGCCAAAATAAAAACACGACCAAAAAAAAAGAAAAAAAGAAAAAAAAAGGTAAGAAATCGACCACAGAAAAAAAAGTAAAAAAAAAAAGTAATGTGAAAAAATATATAAAATATACACAAGCTAAACAAGGGCATCAGATCAGAAGATTTAGAAATCGCCGAGA
>NW_028234409.1:26857376-26877376 GCF_977035675.1 Penaeus japonicus | reverse complement strand
ATATATATATATATATAATATTATATGTATACAAGAGGCTGTTGTTTATCTCGGACAATAAACATCTCGCTGTGGCCCTGACGCCCCATTTGTGACGGGCGCGGAGGTCACGCCTCAAGTGCCTCCGTCAGATCATCGCGCCTTATCTGACAGAAAGCGCAATTTTCGTGTCTTTGCTCGTAGGCTGTAATCCTAGGAGTCCCAACACAGTTATAATAATACCTCAAATGTTGATGCGATCTGATATATGCATTGTAAGCTGGGATTAGTAGCTGAACTCCAGACAGCCATAAAGCAAGACTTCGCCGCTCTTGATCTCTATAATTGAATACAAGAGGCTGAAGGTCAGGCACCAACTTGATAGTGCCTGAATGCAACCCTGATTTACGACTGCATTTAAATTTGCTTATCATATATTCGATTTGCTTCGTTCTAAATATCACAATCTCTATTTGCATAAATTTTCTTTGGTATGCTTACAGTAAAATGCGGCAAATTTCAAGTAAATATCATAATACGGAATAATACTATGCATACACACACACACGCTCTCTCCCCTAGAGATAAGACTTTGTCACCCAATACACTATCTACTATACATCCTAACGACGATGCCCTGTCCTCTCAGTACCTCGCTTCGCATATAATAGACATTCTACATTATTCCATTTCAAACAAACACACGTTCCCTTATCGTCCCCTCATACGCACATATCAATAAAGACTCAAGCACTCGACCAAATCGCTCACCTCAGCTATCAAATTGACCGTGAATAACACGAATCAGGCTGACCAAAACCCTCCTTCATTTTCCTACAAGATACAAGAACCTCCTCCCCTCACCCCCCCCCCCAGCCCAACCTAATAACTCTTCCATCATAGTGATTCTCCCATCCTCAGTCTCCATCTTCCTTTTCACTTTTTTTTTCTTTCTTTTTTACATACGCCAAATTACAGTCTTCATCTATTAACAGCAAAATAACCTGATAAGTCTGTCATGCAAGTTAACCGCCGATGTTCAGGAGCGTCAACAGTAACCCCAAAACAGGGCAACACTAGCAATTTGCATGATGATTAGTTAGCTCCGGGCGAAGCAGGTCTTGCTAAGGCCCGTGTCCTTACAGGTGCGTGGGTGAGTGTGGGGGTGGAGGAAGGAGAGAGAGGGGGGGGGGGAGAAAAGGATGGGTGGGGGAAGTGGATTGGGATGATGAGAAAGAACATGAGTAATAAGAGGAGGGGGAACATGAGGACAAAGAAGAAAAAGAGGAGGAGGAAGAAGAAATTGAAATTGAAATAGAAGAAGAAGAAGAAGAAGCAGAGTACGTAGAAAAAAAAAAGAAGAAGAAGAAAAGAGAAGAAGAGACAATGGATGAGGAACAAGGGGAGGGCATAAAAGGAAGAAGTTGAGGCGGAGAGTAGGAAAACAGTGGACTATAGAAACAAATGGGTGGAGAAAGAAGGAAAAAGATCTTACACTGGGCACAGTCATATATTTCAATAACACATGCATATTCTATTGTATTAAGCTCTCACTTTCAAAAAAAAAAAAAAAAGTTATCATATTATTTAATTATCTTTTTTTTCATCAGCGATGTCCGTTCAGTATTTTGATTAAACGGAAATTAGTATTTCCACCAAATTAAATCAAATCAAAACTCTTTTTCTACAGGATGAATTTACTAATTCTTGATGTCTCAGGCATAACAAATTCAAACGGCACTTTCGGCCCCTGCTAAAGATAATCCTCAAAACTAGTTATGTTCTCTTCTCTTGCATTGGAAATGTTTACATTCAGATGTGCAGGAATGCGCACCAAAGAAAACGTTCACATTAGTCTCGACAGAGGGGAGACTCCGATAAAATAAATGACTTTAAAAATATAAACATGTGGAGTTTGATGTGTCAGCTGCAGACAGATAAAACGGCCATTCGGACATTCCACGAGTATTGAACTTGATTCTGATTTCAGAGATAAGTTTAAGAAATATTATAAAATTATTATAACCCATACACAAAAAAAAAAAAAAAAATCATATGACGAAAATAATAAAACAAATATCATATTCTACACATCCTTTACCCAACTCTTTATGCAAATCAACCTTCAATCGTAAGAATGCAACGACATCTCATCCGACGCACCTTCGATTCAAAAAAAGTCTTCAACAAAACATCAACAAAATCCCAAGTTCAGGAACGGTAACTCGACGCGCGAGGGGAATCCACCCGCGAGTATTACAAATTATAGACGCTAATTCAAGGCCCAAAGGAAGTCCCTACCCCCACCCCCACCCCCACCCCCGCCCCCGCCCCCGCCCCATTCCAGACAACGCCGCGACAAAGGATATTTGGTTATAATTAATGCTGTTGGGATGCTAAATTCCGTTGAGTCAAGGTTTATCTGTTGCCGAGACGTCGAAGTTTGTTTACGGTGACGGGGGATAATTGAGAGGGGGGGGGTGGGGGTAGGTAAAAGGAGAGGTGGAAGGGGAGGTAGAGGAGGAGGAGATGGGTAGTGGGAGGGAAGGGGAGAAGAAAGAGGGGATTGGAAGGGGAGGAGGAGGAGGAGGAGACGGGGAGGGGGAGAGAGAAGGAGAAGGGGAAGAAGAGAAGAAGGGATAAGAAAGAGAAAGAAAGAGGGGGGGGGGGGAGGAAGAGGAGGAGAGAAAGAGGGGGGATAGAGGAAAAGAAGAATATAGGAGAGATTAAGACGAGAAGGAAAGGAGGAAGATGAGAATAAGAGAATAAGAGAAAAGAGAAAAACAAAAAACAAGAAGCAGAAGGGAAGGAGGAGAAGAGGAGACGAGAGCGGGGTCAAGACTGGATAAAATTTGGCCAAATCATAGATGCTGGCATATAGCTGATGTGATGGATACAGCAGCCACAAGGCTATAAGATCCTAATAAGGAAACGAAGTGGCTCAACAACACCAAAAGAAGAAAGAGGAAAAGAGGAGATGAAGAGGAAGCAAATGAAAACGAGGAAAAGGGATAAACCATGTGCATGATGACGGAATCAACTAACGGCACGAGGGCGAGTGAATCACCATTCAAGAAGAAGATGAAGAATACGATAAGAATGAGAATAAACACCACTTGTAGTAGTAGTAGTAGTAATAAGATAAAAACACGAGTGATAAGGACAGGGAGAAAAAGAAGATGGGGAAGCAAAGAAAAAGAAGGAGGCGGAAGAGGAAGAGGAGGAGGAACAGGAGGAGGAGGAGCAGGAGATGGAGGAGGAGGATTAAGAGTAGGATGATGATAATAGTAATAATAATAATAATAATCTTTCTTACCATAATAATAATGACGATAATAATAATGACAATAACAATCCCAATACAAAAAGCAACACCATCAAAAACATTACCACCAATGATGACAATAATGGCATTATTACAAAAACCGCCAAAACATGTCGCGTGAGGGCATGAGCTAACGGCACGAGGCCGAGTGAATCACCCTTGGCGCACAAGAACAAGACATCGTCAACAAGAGCAACAAAAAGCCGCCATGAGAGAGAGAGGGGAAGCGCAGTCGGCCTTGGCGAGGGTCGAGAGGGGAAACACATACAGTCATACCCACAAGCACTTGATATATGAATTTAGGACTTCCAACCCACCAAAGCAACCTTCTGTAACACTTTCTTGGCCCTTCGGTTGTATCCATCAACATAACCACAACATGGAAGAGAAAATGTTGATATGCAAACACCAGCCGAACTTGACACTGTACGGACACAAGGGCAGCGTGAGCCAGGCCACGAAAAACAGATTTGCATGGAGCCAAGCAAGCACTTCATGCATTCACCATTTTCCTCGTCTAAAAAATGCAGCTGTACATGCACGGATAGAACGCAAATAGCTACAGCAGCAAAATAATTATGATAATGCATGAAAATTATTGCAGACAATATAGGACCACAAGGAAGCCGCTTTTCCACCTTCCTCCCATCCCCCCTTGCTCAAGGTATAATGATCAGCTATTGACGTCTGGCTGTAAAACAAAGGCCGAGAAGGCTTCCTTAATTAATTGTTAGATATGTGACTTGTACGACCCTTTCGCTATTAGGGAGGAACACGTAGCAAGCTATGTTGCAGCCTGGTAGGTGGGCGGGGCGAAGGGAAATATTGCACCTCTCTCAACTGCACGATTGTTCTCCTCCTCGTTAATGCTACACGACCCAGTGAGGCATGATGGTGGTTCTCTCTCTCTCTCTCTCTCTCTCTCTCTCTCTCTCTCTCTCTCTCTCTCTTTCTCACTTTCTCACTCTCTCTTTTTCACTTTCTCTCTCTCTCTCTCTCTCTCTCTCTCTCTCTCTCTCTCTCTCTCTCTCTCTCTCTCTCTCTCTCTCTCTCTCTCCCTCTCTCTCTCTCTCACACTCTTTTTCTCTTTCTCTCTCTCTCTCTCTCTCTCTCTCTCTCTCTCTCTCTCTCTCTCTCTCTCTCTCTCTCTCTCTCTCTCTCTCTCTCTCTCTCTCTCTCTCTCACTCTCTCGCTCTCTCTCTCTCTCTCTCTCTCTCTCTCTCTCTCTCTCTCTCTCTCTCTCTCTCTCTCTCTCTCTCTCTCTCTCTCTCTCTCTCTCTCTCTCTTTCTCTCGCTCACTCGCTCATTCACTCATCCACTCACTCTCACTCTCTCTCTCTGCCGGCCTTTCTCTGCCATGTGCCATGTGTTTTTTAGATTTATAGACTATCAAATTTAAAAGTGAAGGAGCATGCAAGCGACCAAGATATATATATATATATATATATATATATATATATATATATATATATAATAATATATATATATATATACATATATATATATATATTATATATATATATATATATATTATATATATATATATATATATATGTATTATATAATATATATATGGTGTGTGTGTGTGTGTGTGTGTGTGTGTGTGTGTGTGTGTGTACATACATACATACATACATATATATATATATATATATATATATATATATATATATATATAGAGAGAGAGAGAGAGAGAGAGAGAGAGAGAGAGAGAGAGAGAGAGAGAGAGAGAGAGAGAGACGGAGAGAGCTAAGCCAGCAAAACAAGCAAGAAGACAGGAAGACCGTAAGAGAGAACTAACACATGCAGTGCTTATTGGATTACTTCACACATGGGGGAAAAAATCCCAGTCGGTTCAAATACAAAGAACGAATATCAGATGCGACAAACAGACAATTAAATGTTGATAAAGAATGCTTGCAAAACATAATAACAGAGGGCCAAGCGATAAATACACAAAAACTTTGAATGTGAGAGAGAAAAAGAGTAAGAGACAGAGAGAGAGAGAGAGAGAGAGAGAGAGAGAGAGAGAGAGAGAGAGAGAGAGAGAGAGAGAGAGAGAGAGAGAGAGAGAGAGAGAGAGAGAGAGAGAGAGAGAGAGAGAGAGAGAGAGAGAGAGAGAGAAGGACGAAAAACGAAGAGGAGAAACAGTAGCAACTCGCAAATAGCACAGAGCGTCGACGAGGCAGTGTGACCTGGCAGCTAGACAAGAGTTTTTGTCTAAGGAAGCTCGAGCAACTGAACGGGGTCTTGGAGGACAACCTGCTGCTGCTGCTGCTTTTCACTCCCCCTCGAGGTGCTTGGCTGAATGTCCATGTCCCTCCGTCCATCTGCCCTTCGCGTCTGCTTCTTCTTTCAGGTGAAGTGTCTTTCGAGAGAAGGACAAGGACCTTTCCAGAAGACGATGCCAGCGTCACAAGACAGGAAATCCCATCCTTACTGAGCGAACTTCCAACGGAAGTACATTTTAAGACAAATGAAATACGAACCAGACGCACGCATTTCTGAGCAAGTAAACACATGCGACGGACAATTGCAACATTCACCGACGGCAGCGAATCGCTCTCTTCCCTCCATCTCTCTCTCCTTGAAGCTGCAATAAATTACAGCCTGCAATACCAACCGCACCACGTCAATGCACTATTGGTATCGGGGCTTCATGACAGGGCGGCTATTAATAACGAGAAACCGGGTATTACCACGAGGAGATCGCCATCCAACGACTGCCTTCGAGGACACGGGGAGAAGGTATCGGCGAGAGAGGAAGGAGCGGAAAAAAGAAATGGAGATGGAGGATGATGAAGGTAGTGATGGTTTTGTGATGATGAGGATGATGGTGATGGCTTTATGATGATGATGATGGTTTTATGATAATAATAACAATAACATAGCATAGTAAAGTAGAATGACACAAAGCAGAGCTATCCATCTCTGGAAAATAACAAAGGTCCATTCACCACACGAACACAGCGCTTAAACCCGCTACATCCTTTTCAATTTGCTCTTCGTGTAAACCTTCACACCGAAAGCCTTCACGGGCCAGAACGCCACATGATCTCCGACTCGAGATGGATAGTCTTGTCATCGGCCGAAGAAACGACGAGCGAACGTTGCAAGGAGTAGAAAGGACTCTTTGCAAAACCAGTGTTGAATAGTCCTGACAAGCCACCATAAGAGGATCAGATTTGAAAAGGACGACGCAATAAGGACTCGATCTCGAGGAGCTAACCTTTGCTTAAGAAGGATGCCATCAAACCTCTCTATAGATATATTAAAGAAAATCTTAGTATGCTAAAGATATTCGTAAATAATCGTCCAGGTGTTACACCGCAAAGAAAGAGAAAAGGAAGAAAAAACTGTTACTAGATTAACTCAAAGCAAGAAACTACTAATACTGTTAATAAATATGTATATGAAGTGTGGTATGATAATATCCACAACATTTATGGAGGAAAAAACATACACACACACACACACAAGTAAATAAGATTAATTAAATAAAAACATAAACAGCATAATAACAGCTTAATGAAACGCCTCCGCAGAATGCTTTGTAGATCTACGAAGATAAAAGACAAAAAAGGCCATACATGTCTTAAGGCTAGACAGACAGACACAAGCTGTAAAACATACCAAGCAAACACTTTCTAAAACATCCTGAGATAAAGAAAAAAAAAGAAAGAAACAGACAGAAAGGAACACAAGGCTGACCGCGCCATCGGAACATCAGAGAGCATTCGACAAGAAGCAAACGAACGCCATCGCCAGGGCAGGGCATCCTACATAAAGCTGGACTTTGCTCTCCCGCTTCCCCGACTGGGTCACGGTCGGGAAAACACAAAATGAGGAAACGAGTACATTTGAAGTGGGGGAGAGAGGGGAGGAGAGGGGCGGAGAGTGTGGGGGAGGGAGGTAGGAAAGGAGGAAGGGCTGAAGGGTTGAAGTGTTGAAGGGTAGAAGGGAGGAAAGGAGGGAAGGAGGAAGGGTTGAAGGATAAAAGTGGGGGAGGGAGGTAAAAGATGAAAGGTTGAAGGGTAAAAGGGAGGGAGGAAGGGAAGGAGGAAGGGTTGAAGGGTAGACGGGAGGGAAGGAGGAAAGGAGGAAGGGTTGAAAGAAAGAAGGAAGGGAGGAAGGGAAGAGGAAGGGTTGAAAGAAAGAAGGAAGGGAAGAGGAAGGGTTGAAAAGTAAAATGGAGGGAGGGAGGTAAGTAGGAAGGGTTGGAGGGTAGAAGGGAGGGAGGGAGGAAAGGAGGGGAGGAGGAAGAGTTGAAGGATAGAAGGGAGGGAGGGAGGGAGGGAGGAAAGGAGGGAAGGAGGAAGAGTTGAAGGATAGAAGGGAGGGAGGGAGGGAGGGAGGAAACGAGGAAGGGTTGCAGGGTAGAGGGGAGGGAGCGAGGGAGGGAAGGGATGAAGGGTAGAAGAAAGGAGGAGGGACAAGAGGAATGGCAAACAGAGAGAGGGAAGGGGAGAGAGCAAAGAGAAGGGATGGAGAGAGTAAGATTTACGAATTGTAAAAGAGAGGATAAAGGAGGTACGATAAAACGAAAGAAGAAAACAAAATGGACCATAAAGAGGAGGACGAAGGCAAGAGAGGCAAAAGGGGGAGACGAAAGTGAGTCAATAACTGGTCAACAGATTCTCTCGACGAACTTCAGAAAATCTCGCGATTCGAAGATATATTTCGAAAAAATCAACTTCGCTTGAAAAGGCTGACGAGGAGGGAGCTTGCTACGACACTTCCCAGTGCAAGAAACAAAAAAATATATATATCATAATAACGAATTAATCAACCGTCCGATAAAAGTCATGATGTCAGCTTCTAGCGCAAGAAAAAAATAATCAGCGTTCATAAACAAACAGTAGTGTGCGCGATTAGACGGGATGACGTAAGCGACAAACATCTTTAAAAAGTTCTTAAGATTTTAAAAATCATTATGGAGCTATTCCTTATCGTTCATGCAATCCACATCCGTAAAAAAAAGTTCAAACGCAGAAAAGGGAGAAAGCGAAACAAAAGAGAGAGAGAAAAAAAGGAACAAAATGAAACGAATATATACTTTTAAAAAATCGCTGTGTATGTGTGTGTATAGAATAAGCAGTATACATACGCACACTTGACCCAGGCGTACCTCGGATCAGGCAGAGAGGGTAAAACATGCCCATTGTGTCGTCCTGATGACCCATTGTGACGTGGGCAATAGGAGGGTAGGAGGGAGGAGGGGGGAGGGGAGCGGTCTGTGCCAATATGCAGATATCGGAGTAATATGGGAGATCCACTAGAAATGGAGAAGAGGAAGGGAGGGAGGGAGGGAAGGAGAGAGAGAAAGAGAGAGATAGAGAGAGGGAGGGAGGGAGGGAGGGAGGGAAGGAGAGAAAGAGAGAAAGAGAGAGAAAGAGAGAGAGAGAGAGAGAGAGAGAGAGAGAGAGACAGAGACAGAGAGAGAGAGAGAAGGAGAAAGAGAGATTGAGATTCAGGAGTAACACATCAGACGTCAGGAGAAACTTTCACTGGTGATAAAAAAAAATAAGCTTAACATTCCTGCGAGACTTCCTTGCAGGTGGTGGAATGCAGTGCTGAGAATATGGCGGTTGGCTATTATGCGCGTTTAGGGGCGAAGGCTGAGATAACGAAACCAATGTAAACGGAGGAGAGAGAGAGGTGAAGAGATGATGATGAAGAAGAAGAAAAAAAAGAAACAGAAGAAGAAGAAAGAAGAATGGTGGGGGTAACCCAGCTGTCGTGGGGACGCCGCCAGTAGTGAATAGTACAAAGAGGTAGTTCATTCTCACCTCAGTGTCCCTGGGGGTTCAGGTCCAGTTTCAGAAGGGCTTGACTGATTCACCCTCATCAATTTCAATGGCGAAAAATTGAAAGGATTGTATAAATTGAAAGTGACAGATTCATTCTTTTTTTTCCTTTCAGTCATTGAGGTTGAAGGAGGACCAGGGCTCGAGAGGGAGGTTCGAGAGGGGGAGGGGGGAGGGGGAGGGGGAAGAGGAGGAGAGACAGGGGGGAATAGGAGGAAGAGGAAGATGAGGAGGAGGAGGAGAGAGAGGGAGTGGGAGGAATAGGAGAGGGAAGTAGAAGACGAGGATGAATTGAAGAAGGAAGAGGAGGGGGAGGAGAAGAAGAGTAGGAAGATGAAGAAGAAAAAAGGGCGAAGAAATGAAAAACTGATGAGACGTAAAAAATAAGGCACGAAAAAAGAAAAGAAGGATAAGAAGAGCATGGAAACAAAGCAGAGACAGCAAAAAGTATATGAAAGAGAAGAAAGAAAAGAAGCCAAATGAAAAATGCAAGACAGTAAAAAGGAAAAAAAATGAATAAATAAATCACCTACTTGAAATGACAAAATCAAATGGATAAAAGTAAAATATAAGATTAGATAAAAAAAAAAAAAACATAAAAAAACAAAACAAAAAAACAGGAGATGAGCGACCCTTGCCACCGCGCCTGCAATAGATATATCGAGAGGAAAACAAAAAGCAAAAGCAAATAAAAGAACAGGAGAAAGAGAGAACATTCGTATAATGACTGCAGCAGTGTTAAAGTGAGGCAATACAAACAAAAAGAAGCGCGCGCGTGTGCTTGCTGCCGTACTGTGCCTCTGTGCTTGTCGGACGAGAGTTTGCTTTTTGCTCGCCAAAAATAAACGTTGAAGCCTAACTGCAAACATTAATAGCGCAAGCCTTGCACATGGCCAAATACTTACACAAAACACAGAGCCGGCCCACAGCATCTGCTTTGAAGGAACTTGATAAAACAGCCGCGTGCGAGACCCCTTGGACGCAACATCATGCATAAGAAAATGAGCCTTTTACTATTCGGCGAGACTGTCATCTTGTGCATTAATTCCAGCAGCCTCCGGAGTGCCAAACGCTGCCATACGTCTACGAGAGGAATTGGGGGGGGAGGGGTGCAGCGTCGAGAAACCCAGGCACGAGTGAATGCATGCAAGCGAAGCAACAAGCACAAAAGCAGGGCAGGGGTGGGAGGAGGGAAGGGGAAGGGAGAGAGGGAGGGGGTGTCAAGGCCTGTGTAAGTTGTCACAGTCTTCTTGATCCGGCCAACACTCCCCTTGTACGCTGGAACACAAACCCCGTTTTCTTTAATGATGTCAACCCTCCAGATGACTATATACGACCAGGATGCGTCATCAACGAACACCTGCAAGGTCCATTTTTTTCTGTTCTCTCTTTCTCCACATCATCATCTTCCTTTCGTGTTCGTTCGTAATCTCTTCCATCTATAATCTCCCCTTTATTTTTCTTTCCCCTCGATCATCTGTCCCTCAGTCCCGCCCTCTCTCTTTCCCCACTTTTTTGCGCCTACTTTCCGACTACTGCTATCCTCATCCTGCCTTTTCCGTTTATGGCCGTCCAATTGTGGCAGATTATAAGTAATGGGGAAGTTTTGGGGACGCTGATACGTTTAAGTATGTGGTTATCATCACAAACTTCTGACTTGCTGTCTTCTTCGTTAATCCTTTAATTCGTTCAACCGTTAACTTATTTTTTCCGGATTAATGAACATCACAGTGCGTGGCGATGGTTAGCCGAACAGATGTCCGAGAAGGGCATTACTGCAATGCCCTACATGTGCACGAAGCATTAAGAGCTTTTAGCTGGATCCCCTTGTGTATTATGTGGCACGTTTGTTACAGATCGTATCCATTTATCAGGATATGAAATGCGAAAAACATGAGTAAAATCTGACACATAAATAATGAAGAAATAAATATGTAAAAGTGAATACATAATGCGATGAACAAATAAAAAAAAATCAAGAATCCATCGGTGATCATTTCTTTTTATCCTCTATAAACAATAACAATAAACAAACACTAATAACACACATCACTCCAAACACAAATCTCGACAACGTTCCCATACCATGCCTACCCCCCCCCCCTCCTTCCATCCAGACCCCCCATTTCCTAAGATGGATGGAAGAGAAAGGTCACATGCACTACACCTTACTCCATATACTACGTCGGGCGAACACTAGAAGGGTGATGACCAAGCAGGCGAGGGGCAAAGGGGGTTGAAATTAAGAGTTCAGACAGCGTTGCATGGGACTCTAACCCTTTCACCTCACCTTCGCGTGGCCACTAAATACATGAGTGGATTGCTGATCAGATGGATTCGTTGCAGGCCTTATAACAGGGTGTGGTTACAGAGGGTTGTTTTCATTCCAGATTTAATGTTTTTTTCCTCGTATTTCGAGTCAGGTTATAGGCCTGGTTGGGTATATTGGTTGTCAGAATGATAAGATATTATCTTGTACCACATGGGAATAGGTGCAAGAGTTGGATGGTAGCCAGGGTGGAAAGAGACCCCGCAGGGTGACTGGGCAGGTAATTGTGTGCAAGAACAATTAAGAATGCGATGTGTAATGCGACCTCTTGTTCCAGATACAACGGCAGTGCAGTCAACCCTTTACATCTAGACTCTCCTCTCCTCTCCTCTCTTCTCTCTCACTCTCTCTCTTTCTCTCTCTCTCTCTTTCTCTCTCTCTCTCTGTCTCTCTCTCTCTCTCTCTCTCTCTCTCTCTCTCTCTCTCTCTCTCTCTATATATATATATATATATATATATATATATATATATATATATATGAGTATGTGTGTATATATATACATATATATATACACACATAAATATACACATACATATATATATATATATATATATATATACATATATATACATATATATATATATATACATATATATATACATATATATATACATTATATATATATACATATATATATTTATATATATATATTCATATATGTATACATTATATATATATATATATCTATATATATATATATATATATATATATATATATATATATATATATATATATATATACACACACACATACACACACACACACACACACACATATATATATATATATATATATATATATATATATACACATATATATACACATACATATACACATAACATACATTCACACACCTGATCAATACCGCCCCACCCGCCGCCCGCACCTGAGAGCGCCAATAGCGGGCCAGATTTCAATCACAGCGGATAAAGCGGCTCCTCCATCCATCCCTCACGAGTGTGTTTGTCTCCAGCCTTATTTAGGCCCTCGATAATAAAGCAAGTATAGCATGAATGAATAATCGTATAGGCTCGCCGAGCTCAGGTGTCATATAAGGTGAGGTTTTGGGAGCCCCTGTGGTGAGGTGGGGGTGGTGGGAGCAGGGGTTTGGGGGGTTAGGAGGTGGCCAGTGCGTTGGTTGTTGGGGGTTGAAGGTTAGATGGACTATTAAGGTGAAGGCGGAGAGGCGTGAAGGAGTGGGTGAGCGAAAATAAAGCGGAGGTGGAGGAGATGGTAAATGCGTCAATATTTATAGGTCTGCGTCTTTAACAATGCGTTGGACATTCTGTGGGTCGCACTGACTGCTTTTCTCCTCTGCTTCCTAATGATAATAATGAAGATAAACTGCAAAAACAACATGCATCAAGAGAGTAGTCAACGGCTTTGTTCACCAGCGTGAATACGAATAAAGACAACTTCACGAAATAAACAAACGAACATGACCTCTTCTTCCGCAATTTCCAACCCCCGACTGATGCACAAATTGCCAGCCACAGTAACAAAACATCTCCCTTTTCCTTCCCTTGACATGCAACAAGAAAAATGTGCTAAAACAACCTACAAAACAAGACAGCCAGACAGACAGATAGCGCCGGTCGCCCGGATCACACAAGCAAAAACAGATAATCAGTCAATGCCTCCTCGCGCGTCGCGATGGGGCAACGGAATGAATTATTATAAGGCTCTCATGAAAATAAGAAATTGATAGTCAAGGATCCATGAATACATAGTATCAAGTTATAGCCGGTGTCAAATAAAGAAACCACACTGACAAAAATCAATCGCACACGAAAATAATACTTTACGAATAAGTTTGATCTCTACAGTGACGTGAAAAGCTGCGGGAAACAGCCACACATGGTCACCACACTCTACCCACTGCTGGTACACTTATGTACATGAATACGTACACAAAAAAGACACGTCACAGACGCTGCTTTTCATTAAACCCACTGAAATAGAAGGCGAGAGGGGGGTCGAACCTACTAAGCAGGTAATATAAAGTTATGCAGATCAGGTACACATATACCCCTTGGGCAATCGTCACCCCCTGTAGGTCCTGGATGATGAGGTCACGGCCTTCACTACCTGATGCTGTGTGGAGATAAAACCAGTGCCAGATGCTCTCTCTCTCCACTCCCCCTCTCCCTTCCAATCGTGCCCATTTTTTCGATTTGTGTGACACCGTTTACTGTCACTGCACTTTTACATTTCTATAAGGTGACGTCCCCCTGTTATAGAGAAGTCTCATTTAAAGAAATCTCTTTGTTAGTCATGTCTTACGCAACAATCGTACACCGAGTTAGGGATTGCATAAAAATCAACATGTAAATTACCCCCCCCCCCCTAAAAAAAAAAAAAAAATCAATAACATTGACAAATAAGAAAGCAAACAAGTGAATGCACAAGGACGCCAACTATCCCCCCATACCCCGCCCCCACCCTTCCACCCCAGCCCACCCCCTCTCCGTCAGGAAGCTCTCTCAGTGGCTTTGCTCCTTCGTGTTAACATAATCGCTGCGTGTTAGCGCTAATAGCGGCCGCAGTTAGCAGGGATAGGATACTTGGCGCCCACGTAAATCTTTTTCCCTCCTGCAACACCCCCATCTACGCCCCCAGACGCCCCCAAATAAGAGCCTCGGAACACGCCCGCCTTTCGTCAGCTCTCGTCAGCAGGGGGAATTACCTCAACTGGTGCAGATCGTCAGCCTTTTGTGTGCGAGTTAATCACAATCCCAAATCATTGCGTTTTTACTAGGCTTTATTGGGTAATAAAGAGAAGCGAATTGCTTTTAACAGCTACTTAAAATAACGATAAAATTAACCATGGTAATAAGAACAACCTTAGCAACAATGCAGGCGATGGTAAGGTAGTTAGAGATGACGACAGCGGTGACAGTGGTGATGGTGATGGTAATGATAATGATTGATAATGATGATGATGACGATTGATGATGATGATGATGATGATGATGTTGATGATGGTGATGATTGATATTGATGATGATGATGATTGATGATGATGGTAATGACGATAGTGATAATGGTGAAGATTACGTTACCTTATACAAAATGGTAATCACAATGTTAGCGATAAAATGTTAAATAATGCTCGATTTTCGACGATTCCAAAAAACAAGAAAGAAACAGTTACAATTATAACCCAAGGCTAAAAACCGTCATCGCAACCAATAACATGACGGTCGTGGCACATCTTTCCTTTGCTTCAAGAACATAATTTTTACTTCAAGAATGTCACGCAGATGGATGTACCGCCAGCAGGGACATGAAATAAGATACGCTGTTTGCCGTCCTGTGACCGCTGCATCTGGCGTAAAGTGTCGTTTAATGAATATAAACTGTATAATAAGCTTGTTTGACACTACGTATGACGAGGATGTGCTCCTGCAGGGGGAGAAATGAGGCGGGGGCGAGGACGGAAAGCAGGGGGAAGAACGAAGAGAGGAAAAACAGGATAAGAGAGAAACGAGGGAACGCACACATCGCAAGTAGGGGGAAACAGATAGGAAACCCAGAAGAGGGGAAAAGAGAGGAAGAGAGAGCGGAGGTTAGAAGATTAGTACGGTCAGGGAATGGAGGGAGAGAAAAGAAAAGGGTGGGCGAGACGGTGAGACAGTGTGGGTGTGAGATCTTCATCTGGCGCACAGAGCAAGAGAGACAGCCAAAGTTCATCCAACGTGTGCATGTGTTTCTGGGTCTTCCCGCTGAGCAAACTGCGCATCGTGCAAATACTGCTCCATAAAACATAGAGCCGATGGTGGAAGGGTAAATACGGAGTGACAAGGAGACTCGAAAGTTGTTGACGCAAGTTTAGATAAAAAAAAGAAGAATCCGAGGGAGAGGAACAGCACCGAGCTAACGTCACAACCCAGAGGGAAGGAGGGAGGCGCGGCACCGGCACCTGCCTCTGCCTCTGCTGCTGCCGCGACCTTGGGAGGAATGTGGAGATAGTCTGGCTCTGAAGGAATTATTATGACTCGTGTTGTTGTTGCTGTGGCTGCTGCGCTCGTTATTCGTTTACGTTCTCGCCGAAGCGGTAAATGTGATGCTAGTCCCGTCGTTGCCAAAAGTGCTCCTGCATCGAGCTTATTCGAGGTTTAACTTACCAAACAGTATTGCATAACTGAATGTACACCCTCTGCTGAATCCTGCTCTCGTGAAAGTCTTGAACCGTAAACAACATTTCACCTCTGCCGTGACAGTCAGTTTTAACCCTTTGTTGCCATGGCGTTTAATGTTCGGTTATCCGATACTTTCATTATTGCGTCTTGACTGTAGTCTGTTTACCCGGTACATTCCAACGCTGAAAAGCCGTCCCAGCGTATTCGCCACTTTCACCTGCACGGACAAGCCACACCTCTTCAGCTATCAAGCCTCCTTATAAACAATTCCGTTGCCTTTGCGTTCCAGCGCACAGCAGGTACACGCGCTTATCTCGCTATCAAAATATGTTGCTGAATTGCGATCGCCTATCGTTAGACACCGTGATCAGAGGGCAGTTCCTCCTACCTGTTATCTGGGTTTATCTAATAACTCCTTCTTGTAGCTATTTGTTTCCTCGCGGAGAACATATGTGAAATGGCACCCCACCTGGAGAGATTGTTTGCTCTTCTAGAAATATTTGTTTATTCATCGACGTAGCTGATAAATGGGTGAAGGAGCGGGCGTGGCTAAGATTCGGCGGTGGTTTCGTCAGAAACTCTCTTATATCATGAAGTGGAGATAAAACGGAAGCAGCTAAATATTTTGAAACAGAGAGAGAGAGAGAGAGAGAGAGAGAGAGAGAGAGAGAGAGAGAGAGAGAGAGAAAGAGAGAGAATACATAATACTGCTACTGCGACAAAACGCTTGACCCACTGTGGCAAATAGACACAATTTACTCGTATACGATTTTTCTATAGAAAGCTAAACAGCCCAGCCTGCCAGAGTAACAGGTAGATAAAGCGGTAATCAATAAAGGAAACATACATCACACTGTATCATTTAAAAAAAAGTAATACAAAAAATAGCCAATACAAACAAACAAACAAACAAACAAAATAAAACATAAGGAAAAGGAAGGAACCCAATATTTCCCTGTTGTTGAAAAGCGAAAACTGGCCGAGTACCAAAAGCCTCTAACAAAGGAACCAGGACGAACTAACAAATCCCCCCCTGTTGGTGTAGTATCAGGAGACGCTAAAGGACAACAGTTTCCACACACATCCAAAACCTCGAGGTGGCACTTGAACCCGAAGACCTATCATTTTCTTCAAGAACCCAAGAGAAAAAAAAAGTATCAATTTTCTACCACATGATAAACCCTAATTGAAGATTGTATAGCAGGTTGTAACCTATACCTATCCGACTTCGCAAACCAAAGGGGCTTTTCTGCTTCGTGCTCCGTGCGTGTGAAAACTAGCATTTACCAGTGACACGGACGTTCATAAACAAATCAAGAAGTCTTTACTATGTTGTTTGTCTCGGTGGAATCGTGGGGTTCGGGTTTCATGGTGAAGGAAATATGTGAGGGATTGTGTGAAGGAAGGAAGAAGGAAAGTAAGGTATCGGGAGATGGAGATGAGGTAAATGGGAAAAGATGAAATAAGGAAAGTATATTTGTTATTTAATAAATATTGACATCTTTATTATCATTAACATTTGATTTTGATAACTAACGATGGCTAGTTTTTGGATTAAGTACATAAATGGTAACGTCCCAGACACACAAACACAAACACCCACACACGCGCAAACGCAAACACAGCACACACACACACACACACAAGTACCTCATTAAAAATATATATAAAAATAAAAGCACCTAAATAACCCAGACCATATTCCACGCCTATATAACCAGAATAATATTATTTTTCCAGTTAATCTCACCACTATTTTTTCAGGCCTTGTCCCGCGTCCACCGGCTGACATTTCTCGCTCCTTGTGTTCTCATTGAGATTAAGTGAGATAAAGAAGTCATCGCCCGCATTAGCGTAATTTATGAGTCGTCTTAATCACCGTCATCACCCATGGTCGGCCGCAGACGAGGCCAGCAGGTGTCAAGGACGCGGGGAATGTACTGGCGATAACTTCAAGGCATCAAAAGAGAAAGAAAGAAAGAATTAGATAGAAAGGAAGAGAGAGAAAGAAAAAAAAATGAAAAGAAAAATGTTGAAATAAAAATATCATGCAAGCAAAAGGAAGAGAAAGAAAGAGAGAAAAGGGAAGAAATGAAAAAAAAAGAAACTGGGGAGAAAAAAGCCTACGAAAAAGAAATACATCTAAACAGATATCTAATTAACAAGAAAGAGAAGAAAGGAGGAAAAAAGAAAGAAAGAAAAAAAAATACATTTGAAAAAATAGAGAGAAAAAAAAATCTAAACGCATTAAAAAAAATACATCCAAAAAAATATCCAATTACAAAAGAAATAGAAAAAAAGAAAGGAAAAGATTTGCAGATGCGTATACCGCGAGTTCGTGCCTCAAGCAGGAAGGTCGATGGAACCCCGGCAGTCTGTGATGTTTCTCGCATCTGATCCAACTTGATGCTTTTAAAGTGGAATATCATTAACAGCCCCCAGACACTCGCCTTTCCTAGCTTTCCCTTACCCAGAGCCTATCTTTCAAAGCGTATACTTTCCTTACCCAAAGCAATGTTAAACTGAATTAATTCACTGGAAATATATATCCACTTTTCTAGCTCTCCCTTTCCTAGAGCGTATCTTTCAATGCGGCATCTGTTAAACTGAAGTAATTAACTGGAAATATATGTCGATTGATGGTTGATGTCTAAATTAAGATGATATGTGGACTTGTCAGCCACACTAGTCCTTTTGTCTAGATTCTAGTGAAAAAATATAATTCCCTATTTTCTCTATATCTATCTGTATTTGCCTGTCTGTCTGTCTATCTGTCTGTCTACCTATCATTTTATCCATCTATCTACATACACAACATTTTCTTTAAAAAATATATATATATAATCCCCAAAATAAACTTTCCTGTTTCTTTGATGCCTCCGATCTGGCTCACTTGACGGCTTGACACTTTTAATTAACCTTTTAAGAAGGTTCGCCGAGTCCTTGTAAGCCTTCTCATGAAAAATAATGAGCCTATAAAGAAGAAAGTCTGCCAAGGCTTCACAGAGTCGTGTTTGCCGTTCGTTCGGCTACTTGAAGTTTCGAAATCGGCTCGCAGCAAAGTTGTCCTTTTGTCCCAAGTCGTTGTGCCGTTAACTTGAATTAGATTCCCCTTGTCTTCCTTATGCGGTAATTGCTTCGGAATGAATATTTGACTTATAGAAGCCCAAGCTGAAAATTAATGAATATATCGTATTTATAAACCGAGACCACACGCACAGGATGCAGTAACACGAACCACAGACAACATCAAGAACTCGAAAGACACAAAGAATTCGAAAGTCCATGCATATTGCATACCCCCCCATTACCCCCTCCCCCCTCTCCTCCCTCCAGGATGGGCAAAGGCTGTTGTGGTCATCTAGCACACCTTTCTCCGACACGGGTCACCCTCAGCCATGTGACCCAGGGAGAGAACGGGACCGCCGGCTAATGTAGCGATTCATCATAGACGCTCGCAAAAAAGTGGATGGTGAAACGCCACTTGTGGAACGTGCATCCATCCACTTCACTGCGGCTATCCACTCCACTCACTCAACTCGAGGGATCTATTGCGAGAACGTGAAGGCAGAAAGAGAAAGGAAGAGGGAGAGCAAATAAAAGTAAAAGTGGTTAATATGTCTCCTAAAAAAACGTAATAAAAATAAAAATGTATATGACTAGAAACATTACATTAAAGAATCCAACTTTCCCAAAGGGTAGCAATCACCCACACATTGTAGAGACCAATGGACTCGCCAGCACTATGAAATCACCACCACACCCACACACTTATCACCACCACCATCGGCAGCATCACATTAACCTGTCGAAGGAGACATTCTGTCTGCTCTGTAACTTCTCTTGTTAACAACTTAGCATTAACACCGCCATTTAAATACCGGTTCATGTCCTGGCCCATCACCGCACGGGATCATGTCTTAATTCGAATCGATTTAAGGTTAAACTGGAAGTGAAATTATGTTCACTTGTCCGAGCGCTCGACACCCTGTCGGGGAGAATCGTCGCGAGGTTCCTGGTCCCCCGACTGTCAATTCCTCAGCAGGGAGTCAAAAGAAGTGCCACTGCGTCCTTCAGCACAGTGATTCGCGTCTTAGAAGGCGTGTCGAGACTCCGTTCTGTCAGCATCGCCTGCCAGCATCGCCTTTGTTGATCGAGTCGACAGCCATCTCTTTCCCTGACCGCTAGCACAACATATCAAATACCCTATGGCTTTTCACTCCTTTTGGACGCAGCAAAGAAAGCGCAATCAATTTTAATTCATGCCTGCAGCGTGTGCAATGATGATAAATACGCCCTACTCATTGTACGTAAGACAGATGCGCATTTCAACGGGAGATATATCATTGCAAACCACATTAACGCCTTCCACCCTAGGCCCATCCCTACCCCCCGTTGCCCCATATCCACCACCCA
>NW_028234409.1:26847376-26852376 GCF_977035675.1 Penaeus japonicus | reverse complement strand
CTTCTCCCAGGTGAGCTTTTACGCGCCGGCTTGAGAGATATGCTTAGAAATGGCACCATGAATATAGAAAGCCGAGATGGTGTGTGTGTGTGTGTGCGTGTGTATGTGTGTGTGTGTGTGTGTGTGTGTGTGTGTGTGTGTGTGTGTGTGTGTGTGTGTGTGTGTGTGTGTGTGTGTGTGTGTGTCGACGTGGCTCGACTCTCACTAAATTATACTATCTTCTGAGTCTCCTTTCCCCCTCTCCCTTTTCTATGGCCATTGTGGATTATATGAGTCGGCAGGGGGGTGGGATGTGTGTAAGAGAGAGTGCGTGTGTGGATGTAGATGCCAGCCTCCCTCTTCCCTCATCTTCTGTCGCCTATTCTTCTTTATCATCCTATCCAAAATGATCACCGTAATCACCAAGGCACCATTCTAAAGTCCGCATAACCTCGCTTTTTCGAGTTTCTTCAGAAGTTGGCTCGAGGGGAAGGGAACGAGACGGCCCCGTAACCGACTTTCCCTCGAGCATCATATGAGCGCCAAGACATCATCCTCGACTAAACACCTGCCTTGTCCTTAGCTGCGTAATTGTATGGCCGTGCGAGTCTCCCCCTCAAGACAAGATGAGACCATCAAAGGAGGGAAGAGTCTACCTCTTGGCGTGGCGCGCGGCGTGATGTGTCGCATTTGTTATCCTCGCAGCTGGGGCCTTCTTTCTCGTATCGTGTCTTCTTTCTTTTTCTTTTTTCTTCCTCTTTTCATCTCTCTCTCTCTCTCTCTCTCTCTCTCTCTCTCTCTCTCTCTCTCTCTCTCTCTCTCTCTACCTCTACTTCTCACTGACTCTCCCTCTCCCTCTCCTCACTGCCTCTCCCCTACTCTCTCCTTCCTTCCGACTTCTCTCGCAACCTGCGTCCATTTCCCCTTATCCCTTTCGATATATGAAGAGTAAATCGGGGGAGACCGACAGATCCCGCTCATTAGTACGCTAGGAGCGAGCGTTATCATTCATATCAGCATTTTTTTTTTTGGGAATCCGGGTAGAGCATATGTAAGCCTTAACTTGTGTTTCACGAAACCAACCCAAGTGGAAAAAGTGGCGGCCTAGAGTGACATTCATTCTACTCTTTATTAATCTCATCTATTATATTACACAACATATTCTCTAAAACAAAAAAAAAAAAAAAAAAAAATGTAAATAATAAAATATAAAAATCATATGTCCCCCCCCCCCCCTAAATCCATCCCCAAAAAACAAGAATGATCATCCCAATCAAGCAATGAAATGGCGTAAAAATAATGCTAGCGGGCGAGAAGCGATGCGCGCTCGATGAAGAGAGACCCGAATGCGAGAGCATGCCGCAGCGGCGTGTAACAGCACAGCGGGCATTCTCCGCGGTCCTGCACACCTCCACAGGAACAAGAGGTCATTCTCTAACGCCTTCAGAGCGACCTTCAGAAGTCTTAACGCCCAAGGGATCTTGAGCATTCATGCACGATCAAGTTAGTGAGAAAAAAATACATTCGATAATAAAATATGTTTACGTTTACCGCGACGGAAAAGTTGCTAACGTCTAATACAAAAGGGACATGGACAAAAAGTAGAGAATTCCTTAAGCGGAGACATATAAATATTGACACAGATACAGTCTGCAACAAAGAAGACATTCAAAAGTCGTAACTAGAGACATTTGCAAGTTGCAACATAAAGGATTGTCCACTGGCTGCCTCAAAAGTACCTTCATAGGCAGCAACACAAACTAGCATTCATGAGAGAAAGGCAACGTGCATTCGCAAAATATCAACTGGAGGTATATGAAAGACAAAAAAAAGAAAAATAGGAGGAGGTGGCGGATGGGGGAGGGGGAGGGGGAGGGGGAAGAGGTGGAGGAGCAGGGCGAGGTGGAGGAGGAGGAGGAGGAGGAGGAGGAGGAGGAGGAGGAGGAGGAGGAGGAGGAGGAGGAGGAGGAGGAGGAGAAGGAGAAGGAGAAGGAGGAGGAGGAGGGGGAGAAGAGGAAGAAGAAGAAGAAAAAGTAGAAGAAGAAAAAGTAGAAGAAGAAGAGGAGGAGGACATAAAAAGAGCAGAGGAGATCAAAATAAAGAAGAAAAAGAGAAAGAAGGAGAAAGAGAAGTAAAAACAAGAACAACAACATGAGAAGAAGAAGAGGAAGAGGAGGAAAGAGAAGAAGAAAAGCAGCTGCAAAAGAAGAGGTAAAGTGTGGCAATACCTTGAACTCCAGATATCATATAAGCGCCACACGGAAGATAAGAATGCAAAGATATTTTACTTAAAAGAGGCACAATTAAAAAAAACACAACAGTCAGAGAAAACCTAAAACAAAAATGGGAAAAAAATAAAAGAGAGCTTAGAGCCAAAACAGCTGTTAAAAAAGGAAAAAAATAAACCTAAAAGAAGAAGAAAAAAACATTAAACCGAAAGACATCCAACCGAAGAGCAGAGACGGCAGCCTCGGCTAAATTACCAAGAATAATAAATGCATTTGGGTCGCCGTATCAATTTTACGATCAATAAAAGGCGCAATAAAACATAAAAATCTAAATTCATACATAAGGCATAGAGAGACGAAACCCAGGATGAAGAGCTTGGAAATTGGAGGATAACGATAAAAGATCACGATAATAATGATAAACATGACTCGAGCTGATAGCGGTGATGGCGGCGGCTAGAAAGCAAGGAAAGATAAAAGCAAAGAATTAAATAAAGAACGAAAGAAAGCGGAGAGCAGAGCAGATGGGATAATCTAACAGGTTGAGATTAGTGAAACGTCAAACCGTTAGGAGACAGGGAGGCAGGGACAGGTGGTTAGGGGGGTGGGGTAGGGTGGGGGTTCTTTTGCAATGGTTTGTACGTCACAGAGCTATTGCAGAAGATATATTCATCTCTCTCTCTCTCTCTCTCTCTCTCTCTCTCTCTCTCTCTCTCTCTCTATATATATATATATATATATATATATATATATATATATATATACATATACATACACACACACACACACACGTGTTTATATATACATATATATATTTACATACAGACAGAGAGAGACAGAGAGAGGGAGAGGGAGAGAGGGAGAGAGAGGGAGAGGGGGAGAAGGGAGAGAGAAAGAATGAAAGAAAGAAAGAAAGAAAGAAAGAGTGAGAGAGAGAGAGAGAGAGAGAGAGAGAGAGAGAGAGAGAGAGAGAGAGAGAGAGAGAGAGAGAGAGAGAGAGAGAGAGAGAGAGAGAGAGAGAGGAGATACAGTTAAAGACCCACTGAATCGTTCTGGTGTGCTTTCTCCTCCTTGTGCCTGACACCTGCTTGAGACAGCAAAGCGTCCAGTGGTAGGTGTGGGAGTTGATGATGGTGGAAGTGGCTGGTAGAAGACGATAGTATTGGTCGTAGCGATAGGAGTTACGACAATAAAGGCTATAAATCGAACCAAAATACTCCTTGGTTTCTTTCGCACTTTCTTCCCGAGTCGTTTGCTATCTCGTTTTCGTCCAATAGCCGTATCTCCTAAAGTTTTGGGACAGCGGTGCTTACAGCGCGTGGTATGCAGAACTGGTACTTACCCCGTGTGGTACTCGCCCTCGCTTTACCTGGTTTGTGTAGTGTTGAGATAAGTAAATCTGGTATACTTACGGGTTATTGCACACTGTCTACCGGGACGCAAACTGAGGCCGCGCGGTATTCGTACTCACCTGAAAAGAGAAGAGAAAGGAGATGTTATAGAACCTTGGGAACAATGGGTGATCGCCAGACAATAATACATCGAAATGCTCATAAACGTATAACAGTGCCAGCGAAAAAGGTGCAAAAAAGACAATGGAACAAAAATGTAGTAGGAAGTAATCGTGTTATTGCTCCATTCCGTCATGCTTGAGCTGTCAACAGAGAAACTGCACAATGTTCTTGACTCTAATTCTTCTTAAAGTTTTCATACTGAACTAAAACAATATCAGTGATGATACCGAGGTCGATGGCGACCGCCACGTTTGTTCACGGATTCTAGTCCAATTTTCTGTCTATTTGAACTGACGCAAAATAGACACGGCAACTCTCGTCCTTTCTGATAGGTATTCTTTGAGATGTATTTGAATCGTTCCAGTATCAACATTCCTATTATCACCACTATCATTATCATTATTATTATTTCTTCGGGAAAAATCTAATACTACAATTACTCAAGATTATGTTTAAAAATTTCATATCAATATCATAATTCTCGTATCATCATTCCCCTTATCATCACCATTACTAATACATTTCGATAAAAAGAAAAAATCAATATCATCATCATCATTAGGAATATCCGATAAAAAAAATCTAGCATCAGAATCATAATCATCATAATAATTTTCATCGTCAGCATCACACCATCATTATCAATACAATAGGACGAGCACTAAAACACCACGCCAACTAAATCATCCACTTCATCCCCCTCCGCGATTTTCTCCGTCGCACTTTCTATCGCGCTCGCCACCCGACCTGAACTTCCCCGTGTTAATTGGCCTCGCTCACAGATAGAGACCGAGAGACGCGGCGATCAGGCAGATGAGACAAAGAGACAAGAACACCTGAATTACGAGGCAGCGAGTGACAACAGGTGACAGCGTCAGATTGAAGTGTTCGGATGATTTTTTTTATCTTTCTCTTTGAAGGCGTAAAAGTTCTAATTTCTATTTGTTTTTAGGACTCGTGTGAAGAAGGAGTTTGAGATTGGACTCAAAGGGTAGGAGAAAGGATGGGGGCGTGGCTAAACGCGAGGGGGGAGAGGGTGTTGGATAGGGGTGGGGGGGAGTGCACGCTCTGGTATGTGCACAGGTGAATGCATCCCGGCACTAATATGGAAAGGATATGTACTCGACAGGGGTATATTGAGTACATCATGGTACATCAGGGAGGTTTGGGTGGTCATTGTGATGAATGTCAGGGTATAGGAGTTGGATAGGAGTTGGCCAACCATGAGTACGTGAGTAATTTACTTTTCTCATGTTTACTAAAAAACCTGACCGTTTGA
>NW_028234409.1:26824876-26842376 GCF_977035675.1 Penaeus japonicus | reverse complement strand
AGAGAGAGAGAGAGAGAGAGAGAGAGAGAGAGAGAGAAAGGAAGGAGGGTGGAGTGAGCAAGGAGGACGGGAGAGAGGCAGAGTAACTAAGGGACGGAGAGAGGGAGGATGAAAGGACCGGAGGGATGAAGGGGGCGGGAGGGAGGGGGGAAGGATGGAAAGAGGGTGGAAGGGATGCAAGAGAGAGAGAGAGAGAGAGAGAGAGAGAGAGAGAGAGAGAGAGAGAGAGAGAGAGAGAGAGAGAGAGAGAGAGAGAGAGAGAGAGAGAGACCTATTCTATAAAGCCAAATTCCGCCCAGCTAATAAACTAAGCATCGAACTGAATAAAAAAAGCAACGGCAAACAGGAAACCCCAAATTGCTGACGGCGAGCCATGGTCCCCTTGGGAGAACACATGACAAGAGGCGGCAGACCGACATGCGGGTAATCAGGAGATACACCTCGGGTAATAATGACTGATTAAAAATTGACAGCCAATAATCAATCATTCCCCGACGGGTATCAACGCATCCTCTGAATACTGGTATTAGCCAATCAAGAAAGGGCTGGAGCGAGGGGTATCCTGAGTCTCTCGCGTTGTCTAACGGTGTATCTCCCTCCTTCCCTCCCTCGCCTCCTCGCGTATAAACACCTCTCTCCCTCACACACCAACAGCCATCGCCGCGTGAGGAAATAAACACTAAGGCTTACAATGCGCGCAAAGACGCATGCACACAGAGACACGCAGACATTAAAATCGTGAGCATACAAACAGCGACGGGGAAGCGAACTCACATTAAGAAAAATCAACAAACATGTCCAACCGTCTTCGTCTTCCATAGACACGTTTACAGAAGGACAAAGACGAGTGTTTATGCGATGCCCAGACTCACGCACAAATACTCGTGCATGTGCACATGGAAACACATTCAAACCGAAAAAAATCTCTCTCTCTCTCTCTTTCATTTACTCAGTCAGTCAGTCTCTCTCTCTCTCTCTCTCTCTCTCTCTCTCTCTCTCTCTCACACACACACACACACACACACACACACACACACACACACACACACACACACACACACGCACACACACACACTTGTCCCCCTCCCCAGACACACACAAACACTTACCCCCCTCCCCCCTCCCTCTACGTACGTACACACACACGTGCACACACGTCTGCACATCCGCGCACACCCTGACGAGAGCACGATAAGTTGCCCCTCGAGAGCTGATCAACAAAGGGTCAAATCCCCTGCAAATCGCCATTGACCTTCTTTCCTCCCACTAGAGCCGTGTTTGGCAAACATGCGTTCATTTCCTCGGCTTCTCTCTTCTCTGTTCATTTTACTCTTTTTCTTTTATTCCTCATATATTATACATTCGCCCTCATACTCATATATCTTGGAAAACATTTTTATGATCACGCCGTGAGTGGCGTTGCATAATGCGTAAATGTTGAATAATACATTGAGATTTAGCATCGCTTGTGCTTCTTTACTTTATACTTGATTAATAAGAAGTCGTGATATACAGTACATTTCTTCTTTTTAAATGAAGATTCGTGAAGATAAGTTCCGATTTAATACTAAATCCACACTAGAATAACCGCAAACTATGAATACAACGAAGAAAAAGAACAATGATTTGCATACCAACATTTCTTCCATGGGATCGCTTTTGCCTTTCTAATATCTCGCTCATTGTCAACAAATCCGGATATAAGGTAAGGGTTAAGGCGTATCCACATTCCTCGCACACTAGCTAATCCCCCGTACAAAGGCAACACAAAGCAAGCCAGTACCTCTAAATGGCCGCAAGACCCCTGATGTGTTGGGTCTTCCTCCTCAATCTTTCCCTCTTTCTTTCTTAATCTCTCTTTCTCTTTCCCTCTCTCTCTATCTCTCTCTTTCTCTCTCTCTCTTTCTCTCTTTCATTCTTTCTTTCTTTCATTCTCTCTCTCTCCCTTCTCCCCCCCTCTCCCTCTCCCTCTTCCTCTTCCTCACCCCACCTTCTCCCTCACCCTCTCTCTTCCCTTAGAACGAAAGGCTTACACATATCCTATGGCTAAGGAAGGCTTACTTTCAATCCCTACCACCTCTATACAACTAGCTTTACTCCTTCGCCCTATACAAAGCAGAGGCCAATCTTTTTTTCTGATCCACTCCAGGAGAGAGAGGGCCCTACCTGCTCCCTCTCTTCTCCGCTAGGCCTACTTACTGACTGATCGTGAGAGAAAGGGAGGGAGGGCAAGAGGGATGGAGGGAGAGAAAGGGGGGGAGAGAGAGAGAGAGGGAGGGGCGAAGGAAGGAAGGGAAGAAGTGAGAGATAGATATAGAAATAGAGATAGAGATAGATAGATAGAGAGAAAAAAAAATATAAAGAGAGAGAGAGAGAGAGAGAGAGAGAGAGAGAGAGAGAGAGAGAGAGAGAGAGAGAGAGAGAGAGAGAGAGAGAGAGAGAGAGAGACCGACCGAGAGGCTTCCCCCAAATTCTCCCATGTTCACACGCTAGGATAGGCCTGGCATGATCGATGGAGCCCTTTTAATCAAGATCATGTAAGACAAACTCTTCCCCTCTTTCTTGATATTCCACTTGACTTTTATCATAGAACTCAAACTTTTTTATTTTTATCTTTATTTTTATTTTTTACTGCATGATATCAACGATGGCACTTCTTTCTTCTCTTTTTCTTCCACAGAGTTTATTTTTATGCCCAGAAGGCCTATTCCTCCATGACTCATCACAAGCAAATGGACTTAATGAGCCTCTTCACCAGCATGACTTTTGTCTGCGGTCGGTGTTCTTTGTTTGTTATCTATTAACAAGCACTGCTATGAAATTTTGACCAAAAAAAAAGTTCCCACATAAATCATTCCTTTTCACACAGTGTATCCTACTCGTGTAGCAAAAGCATAAACGCAAAATCTAGTATGAACATAGCCTGGTGTCCTTATGAGTAAAAGTAACGCAATATCTACTTGATTACAGTGGTGTCCTTAAGCGTAAAATTTCCTCTCTGCCTCCAAGTGCCATCGTAAATAACGCGTTTACTGCTGTTTTTATCCTTCCCGAAACTATATTGAGTTTCACTCCGAAATTAACTTTGCCCGTAAGAACACGCAAGCAACTTTCATTTTCTCCTTTTTTTCCCAACGCCAAGCGATAATTATGAGATTGTCAACACAAAGAAACAAAAAAAAGGAGAGAGTGTGAGAGAACAAAAAAAAAAAAAAAAAAAAAAAGTAAAAGAAAAAAAAAAAAAAAAAGTAAACAAAAAGTCGCACACGTATCTTGCCAGTTTTTAAACATCTCATTTCCATCGCAGTTACTGTTAGAGCAATGGGAATATGTGACCTCTTTGAATCTCCCTTATCTGCAGCTTGCGAATCTGATCATTATGTAACTCAACTCTTCGCGTGTGGCGGGTCACTCACTGTCTGTCTCGCTGTGCTGATCGAGTGTTTCCACGTCGCAGGGTCAACGCCTCGTGCATGTTCATGATTCTTCCTATCTGGTAAATGTAGTCTACAAGATCGCAATACCATTTTTTATACATCTTCTCCCCTCTCTCTTTTATACATTTATTTATTGATCTCCCTTTTTTTCATTCGCCGAACGTATCTTTCTTGGCTACTTTAGGGGAAGCTTCGTTATTCTATAAATGGCAACACTGTGCTCGACCAACCGCGGTGACGAAACACCTTCCAAGAGTCAGATAAGCATTCATATTACATCCATATGAACGCACTAGCAGGGGTCGGCCTGAGGCTGATTCTGTACTTGCTGTAACGAAGCGTGCGCAAACGATTCAGTTTTTTTCTTTCTTTCTTTCTTTTTTTTTCTTGACGCCTGTTTAGGTCCTTAAATTCACTTAGTTGTCTGTCGTGTTATCTATATGTTTGTATATCTGCTGCAGGGCTGGTTGGTTGACTGGTTAGTTGATTGGCTTGCTACCTGCATGCATGTCTGCTTGCTTGCCTACCTACCTGCCCTACTTTCTAAGTGCTTGCTTGTCTGTCTGCCTTCTTGTCTACCCTCCTTTCAGCTTGCCTTCCTTCCTATCTTCCTATCTCCCTTCCTTCCTTCCTTCCTCTCTGCCTACCGGCCAATAAGTTTTATCCAGCCTTCACTATCAAGCTATCAAACTGACATGACATTTCATTTTCATAAAAAAAAAAGAATAAAGTGCCTACTAACCAACAAACATTCCATCGCCTAAATAATAGACGGAACCTTCTCCATGAAAACCCCAAGGATCCCTAACAGGCACCGAAGACATCCTCTTACCCTCCCCCCCCCTACCCTCTCCCTCCTGAAGTCCTGAGGAGAGCCGCCACCGCCTCCCCAATGCTCCTTCAATCCCTGGCCGTATACAGTCTCGCTTCTATGCTCTCGCTCACGACCAAATACCCTCATAATACGACCTTTGTGCTTTGTATTGTCCGCTAGGAGAGAGGAGGGGGGTGGGGGTTGGGAGGTTGGATAGGGGCGGGGATGGAAGGAGGGAAAGGTAGAGGGAGAGGAGAGAGGGATGAGAGGAGGCGGGGGTGAAGAGAGGGAAAGGGGTGGAAAGGAGGGGAGGGGAGGGGGGGGCGGAGGTGGAGTGAGATTAGGAGGGTTTCTGAGGTAATAACGGCAACCTCACAGATCCGGGATGCTGGGATATATTCACGGTTTCATGCAAATCATAAGTGTGGGGAGAGGGAGGGGGAGGGCGAGGAGAGCTTGATATAATTCTGTGTGTTTGCTTAGAACGGTGGCCTCTGTGCAATATTGAATACTCGTGTGTGTTTGTAGTGCTAATTTTGAATCTTAAATACGCATGACTTAATTTATTACCAAGAGGATAATTTATACTAGAGAGAGAATAAAAAAAAAAAAAAAAAACACTGATCAAGCTCACACACTTAAAATGAGTTTTGAGAACTTGCTTCCTTACAATGAAATAACTCGTCAATCAGAAAAGAAGTAAATGCAAGCAAGGAATTATAGGTTTACTCGCTCACACTTTCGAAGGCAAATATGTCAAGATCCTTCGGTTATCATGCTATTTGCCAGATCAAGACATCTTTCAAATATCAGAAACCAATCACCGCGTGCCTTTTGAAACATGTTATGAGTTGAAGATGATACAAATAGTTTACTTTGACTCGTAATACGTATCAAAGTTTTTTAAGATTATTATGTGACATTGGTAATATCCATTCAGCTTCTACTTGTACAGTGCCTACTGAACATACCTCTTGTCAGATCGACGTCAAATGAACCCCTGGCGGCCAGAGAGGATTATGACTGACTTTTGCAAGTTCATGACTCCGGGTAATCCAAATGGCTCAGAGAGGATGACCACTTTATTCTCCCTTTTTCCTATTCGCCTTCACCTTAAAAGAGCGTAATGCAGGTATCTTTCTCGCTAACCTTGAAATGGCACTAATCGAGTAAGGGCGCCACATGCCTTTCATGGGGAATAAAGTCATGCATGTTATGTAATGATGGACCAGGTCGACGTAGAAGCGTGACAAGGAAGTTAGAATGCAAACTGGCGCGCGCGTGTGTGTGTGTTTAAGTATGCTTATCATTCATTGTTATATTTTGATTTCTATTAGTTTACTATATCTACGCTTCTGTGTCATTTTCTTGAGCTAAATCCTCAAACAGAAAAGGGAAAATAAAAGAAAGTAAACAAATGCCAGCTAAAGGCGAGCGAAATTACAAGGCGACGAGAGCATCACTGAACACTGTAATTAAGATGACCACATCAGCATCCCTTGTCCACCGACAAGACATACGTTACCAAGAACCGCTGTGCTGTCACTCCGCCTCTGTCACGCCCGTTGCTGACACTTACTGTTGTTTCGCATCTACAAACGGTACAAAGGCACATAAAACAAGACATGTGCGTCACTCCACTACTATGGACGGCTTGCTTTCAATTTTCTATTCATTCATTAATTTTCCATGCGATGCATTCATGACGTGAACGAAGAACGAAGCTGCGATTCGAGCGTGATAGTTTGTGAGTGACAGCCACACATGCTCCCGAGGTAATGGTATGCAAGTTACCATATGCGCGTATGGTAACTAGTTTAGGGAACTGATGGCTGGACAAGCTGACACTTCTGCCAGAATTTTAATTGGTTCACTTTTTATCTGGTCGATAAGCTGGAATCTCTCTCATTAGGGTCATTTATGTTTTTACAGTGTTTTTCATCCTCATTAATAACATCCATCGTTAGGGTTGATATCATCGTCTTCAATCAAGAACTTTGTAATCACTTTGCAAGTGTTATACTAGTCGCAGAATGGGGAAAGTTACGGTTCATTCTTAGTTTCTTCCCATTTCCTTCTTTTTCTTCTTCTTTTTCTTCCCCTTCTCCTTCTTCATATCCTTCTTATTCCCGTCCATCTTAACATTAACATGATAATCGTGATTAGTAGTCCAAGGCTCAGGTTCGTACGTAATATATGTTAATGATGTAAGCAAGTTCCTTTATTAGTAGGACAGTATTTTAATCGTTTATTTGAAGGGTAAATATAATAACAATAATCGCAGACAATGGTACATCTAATTACATCATAGCGATTACTGTCAGGGTTATAAAATCACGTGAAGCTATACTTGGTAAAAAAGAAAGAAACAAATACATACAGCTTTGCATAAACAAATAAATAGATAAAGTATGCAACTAAGATGTTCAAGGTCAGTAGGATGACCAATGAAGACCGGTCATCACACGCTTCTCAACTTGATGATTGCCGCTTGTTAAATGCTGATGCTCGTCCTCAACGAAAGAGATGCAGGAGGAGGCAGAAAGGGGGCGGAGAAGGAGGAGGAGGAGGAGGAGGAGGAGGAGGAGGAGGAGGAGGAGGAGGAGGAGGAGGAGGGGAGGAGGAGGAGGAGGAGGGGGGGAGGAGGAGGAGGAGGAGGAGGAGGAGGAGGAGGAGGAGGAGGAGGAGGGAGGAGGAGGAGGAGGAGGAGGAGGAGGAGGAGGAGGAGGAGGAGGAGGAGGAGGAGGAGGAGGAGGAGGAGGAGGAGGAGGAGGAGGGGAGGAGGAGGGGGGGGGGAGGAGGAGGGGGAGGAGGGGGGGAGGAGGTGGAGGAGGAGGAGGAGGAGGAAGAGGAAAAGGAGGAGGAGGAGGAGAAGGAGAATGAGGAGAAGGAGGAGAAGAAAGAGACGGTGAAAAAGAATGAGAAAGAGGAGGAGGAAAAGGAAAGGAAGGAGAAGGAGAAAGAGATAGAGGAAGAAAAGGTAAAGTATAAGAACAAGAGGTAGGAGAGGAGGAGGAGAAGCAGCATGAAGGGAAGACAATAGTAAACGTAACCAAAGTACATAATGCACAAATCCTCTTGTACCTCTACTGCCATTTCTAAACACACATTTTCATTTCCATTTCCTCCAAATGACATGTTTGCCTCTAACTGCCGGTCCTTATTTCCCCACTTCTTATTACTGGTGTCACTCTATTTTCCCGCTAAGATTGACAGCTTCCCCCCCCCCCCCCCCAACCACCGCCAAGAAACCATCGGCGTTTCCCTCCAAAACCAAAAGGAAAATATCCACACGAGTCTGCTTCTTCGTTTAGCATCTTCTATCACCTTCTTCCTCGCTTTTCTCTGGAGTGGACAAACATCACGTCCAGCCTTCATCCGCTGGATATAATTTCAAAAAAGCTTTTTTTTTTTTAATGAGTGGGAGAAAGAGTGACGCGCAGGGGAAAAAAAAATCTGCATATAAATATCTATTTTTTTTCTTCAACTCTGACCTTCGCACACGCGTGGCAAGTATGGCCGCCGGGACTCAACATGAACTGTGACGTCATTCGCTGTGTTACATTAACGATGACGAGTGACAACAAACACCAAATGTCCAAACATGAACTAATTACCACGAGACATGGAGTATACTTTTTCATTCTTATCTCCTTTAAGTTTTTCTATTTCTCTCATTTTCGCAGTTTTACTATCATCGCTACGAGATGAGCATGTACCTAATTAACAGTTAAATATTGCTGATGTTTTTCTTTCTTTTTTTCTTTGGGGGGTGGGGCACTGCCGTCATCACTGCTTTACTCGTTATTCTTCCATAATCCACGAGTAAAACAATACCCAAACCGCAACACTCTAATCTTTAAATCTAATCTATAAACAATTTCCTGGATCAGCGAACTGCCTCCCCCTTCAAAAAAAAAGAAAAAAAATCATGCCAACAAAAGCACACACGGCGTCCATAATGGAGGGTCCAGATACCAGTGACATTTCCCTTAATTTGTTCGCTGCGGCATTTGGCCAGATCTCCCACAGCCACGGCCCAGCGGACGCCCCACCTCGTGCCCTTCACCCCCGGCTGTGCCCGAGACACAACAATCACAGCTCCGTGGCACACAAGAGGCGAGGGAAAAAATACATATCAAGATTTAAGTGGCAATAAGAGACCATAAACTGCCACGAGAAATTGCCTTCGAAAGGTCGCCTGCGTCGCAGTGTGTTTTCCACGTGCAATATCCAGTTTCTTTCTCGTTGACAGCATGATGAATAAGTTTCGGGGCTTTCATTATCTTGAGATGACACCCCCAACCCTCCCTCATGAAACCACGAATCCTCTGCCCCGCTTAACGTCCTCCGATGGGGCTCCTCCGACGGGCGGCCCTCTCAGCGGCGTCGAGGGTGATGCATTTAACACCTCGCCGTCCTCGACACTGCAACCCGACTTCATCTGTCATGATAATTGACCCTTGGCCTCCCTATGTTCCCCATCATTAATCTGCCTGACCTCGTCCTCGCCGCCGCCACCCCCTTCCTCCATCCCTCCTCCTCCCCTCCTAGTCTCACTCCTGCTTCGTGAATTGCTTCTCTTCCGTTACAACTTCTCATGCTATCATTTTTTGTCGAACAGAAGAGCGAAGTGTCTTCCTTGGTTTTGAAGATCCAAAATGACAACCGTTTAGTTCGAAATCCGCATGCAATTATCACCTGGATAAACACTAAATCATAACAAGACCTTCCAATACTGACAAATTATATTTCGACATCAAATGCATGTCACTTCTTTTAAATAAAAATAAATCTAGCTCCATTTGTCTATCGTACTGCCAATAAAGCCAAAAATTTCGACAGCAGGACCGTTGCGACAGCCTCTGCATCCTCTTTATAGATTATAATAATGTACCATTTATCCTCTTAAATCCGTCTCTTGCTATTGTCAGTCTGTCTTCCCTCTTTACCCGTGTTTACTCTATCTCCTCGTGTCCGTCATCTTTACCACCAATCTACATCTACATCCCGTTGACCAGCGAGTGGAAATGTGTTGCCAAAGTCATAAAAAAGCGATAAACATTTCGAGAGAGAGAGAAAAAACTATCCCCTCGTGACCTTACTTAGCCATGGCGGATGGCCACCGTCTGTTTTCTATGCATTATTTGTCAGACTGGTTGACCATTAGCGGTCCAAATGCTATAACTCTTCATCCATCTCTCTCTCTCTCTCTCTCTCTCTCTCTCTCTCTCTCTCTCTCTCTCTCTCTCTCTCTCTCTTTTATTTTCAACTCTTATCACCATTGGATATCCACCTGGCACCCACACAGCCTACTTTCACTTGCTATTTTCTCTTTCTTTCTTCTCCTTCCATGTCACCCTTTCCCCTTTCCCTCCCCTCTTCTCTTTCCCCTCGAGCACTTGCCAGCCAGTGAGGGAGGCCCCGTGATAACCCCCACAAGGGCGCCTTGTCTCTGTTGACGTGTCTGTGATAACAAATTTAGATCTGAATCCTGTAAAAGCGGAAGGAATATGTGTAAAGTCGACAGTTGTTTACATAAACTGCGACAAAAGCTGATTCCTAAGAACTTTAAGTCTGGGACAGAAAATAAGAATCTTAAGTCTTTCGTTTTAAGATACATATAGCTGTTTAGGTAAATTTTTTGACAGTTATCGGTTTCAGACGCATCATTTACGTACCTCATTCGAACTCGGATTGTTTTCATTCAAAATATTTTATTTGAGAAAGGAAAATGACTAAATTCAATGTTTACAGACCTCCTGAAGATGCATTTTTAACTACCTGCAATAACACGCAATCATGTAATGACTTGATAATGAGTGACATGTGCTCGAACCCCTCGTTATATGTTGGCGCGCACATCTACTGTCAGTACGACAGTAGATGTGCTACTCATACTTTCTGTCTGTCTGCATCTCTCTCTGTCTCTCTCTCTCTCTCGCTCTCTCCCTTTCTCACACACACATACACACACACACAAACACACGAAAAAATACACCGCCTACATCATCTCAAACAAAAAAAGGAGTGTCATCTTTGGTAGAGGAGAGTTTCAAGGGAACGACGAGTATGGAGGGACATGAAGTGGGTACAGAGGTGTAGCAATAGACTCTAGCGTACTGTAGTATACTGGTAGTAAAGCCTCTCCTATAGTACCGTAGGGAAGGCCAATATGAGACTTCCAAGGACTAAATACCTGTTTGATGTACTTTATACGATAGCAATATGTAGAGGTTATAGGCCTATATACTCATCAAATGGTTTATTGTAAGAGATATCAAACTCCCCTGGCCCTTGTTTAACTTTCACGCATTTTTCTGGCATGTTGTAGTGATATGTTCTGTATGAAAATTATGCCAGTGATTTAGGATTTTTTGTGCAACGTTTGCGGTTTTCAGACCAGCTACAATACTTGTACAAGCAGAATACATTTCCCATGTTTCTCTTTGAACATGGTTAACCAAAGATAAAATGAAAACATGTATAATTTTTGACGATAAAACTTCCGAGAAGCTATGGAAAAAAAACAAAAAAAAAATGCATTTGTACAACATACATAAGACAATATATCTATTCCTACAATAACTACACACAGGACGACACCTTCCATAAACAAATAAACGTAGGCAAATCATAACACACATGCACTAAAAACTCCATTAACGAAAGCGAGACAAGGATCAGAGTGAACAGTCTCAAGCACCAGGGTCGGATATAAAGATATAGTCGCCGGGGTCCCCTTCGAGACAGCATTTTCTTCCCTTGTGCCGCCCGATGCCGCCCGGGCCGCGCTATCAACGTCATAACAAACTCTGACCCTCCAACATGCGGCCCAACATGACCCATTATCAACTACTACATTAACCAACACGTGAGGTAACACTACGCCAGCGCTTGAGAGATCATGGTTAACCCTCTCACCCCCCCCCCCTCCAATCCATACCCCTCCCCTCGGCCCCCCTTCCACACGTCTCCTGCTTCACTCATGCCCAACAATACGCAACTGTTTCGACACGAACTTCGCCACTTCCCGCTGCATGCACTGCCTTTGGCCAGTAACTTGAGAGGGTTCCTTTGCTATGGAGAGACAGTTCTGATTAATTCTTCTTTGTCCATCGCTGAAAACCCCAAAACAGGCTAACAGCTCGCGTATTAATCTTCGTATCAACTGCATTAATCAAAATTAATCTTGGCATGAACCCGTGTAAATGACGTAATCAGTGTGTAGTGATGAATGTAGAATATAAATCAGCTTACTGCTGTCTTTCCTCAAATATACAGGAAAAAAACGCAGATCATCATTCATACGAGCTCGCCGTCATATCTAATTGTATAATGTTTATTCTCTATCTTGCACATGAAAGATATCTCCCATAGTTTCAATATATTTACCGTTACAGCTACATAACATAAACAAGCACGGCGTAACACACTCTTGGCCATAAAGTCACGTAGCATATCAGGTGATCTATACACAACGCCTCATTCAGCTGCCAGAACAGCGCCTTTATCATCGCCTTTATGCATCTTACAACCATCCTTAATTAGTTTGTGGTGTACTAACAGCCGTATTCTAAGACGTTTTCTGCGTGTCGTGGCCATGTCATGTTCATGTTATGTCCATGTCGTGTTCATGTAACGAATGCGGTATTCTAGGACGCAAAAGCGTGGCAAGTTTGCGGCAGTTGCTTCAGGTTTACCAACCGTTCCAAAGTTAACATGTTTCGGATGAATGACACTGTCCAAACGACAAATTCATAAGAGAAACAACAATCATAGGTAGCACTAACATAAGATACTTCAATTTTGGTATGAATCAGTCGTTGTACTTGTTCCTAGTTAAAGAATTGACAACCATTTCACGAACGCGCTGTTGGTAATTCACTCTACGCTCGATCAAAACAAACGGGATGAGAGGGATCGTGTGTTTATGAACAGATCTTCCTTATTTTATCTTTGTATATACTGTACATATATGCGCATTTTTAATATATCATACATATAGATTTAATGTATACATATTTCATATAATTATATGCTTTAATTTTACGTCCCTGACTACTTTTACCATTCATTTAACTTCACTCTCCTTCGAAAAGTCCGCCAAAAGGTAAACAAACTCAAAATCAGCAGAGAATCCATGTTTTCCTAAAAGAGTTTGTAATCCGTGTCTAGGACAATGATGCCTAATATAACCAATATAGGTATTACTTTTCAAACGTAGTATGCTCATATGAAGTATTGGTAAGAAAAAGTACAGTAAAAATATGATTTTTTTCACTCGTGTAACTATCGTGACAAGCCTACCCCCTTGCCACGGAGTTTCCACGATTGTTCCAATACTTTCCACGCATTTGCCACGAATTTGCCACGCTTTTGCCGCGAACCCGCGCTTCTAGAATAAGAACCGCGGCATGTTCATGTCATGTACACGGCGCGCTTAGGGACTTAGAATATGGCTGTAAGTCCCCTCCCCTACCTTCCTCTCTACCCGGGTCATCAACAAGTCATGCACCATCACTCGGCGATAAAAGTGCATGTGTAGTCATAGAATACTATCAGTTATACAAAATACACACGCACACACATACACATGCGCGCACGTCACTTAATGATACAACTCTCACACTCAAAAAACACTTCGCTAACACTAAGCATTCAAAAAACAAAAAAAATGCTAATAACGACTAAGCCAGTGTCACCGAACTCTTACCTTCTGACAACAAGAGATAATGTTAAAGAAATAAAAACAAAACAAAAATAACACAAAAAGGCATTAACAAACAAAAGCCGACTATTCAAGTGACATCGTTGAATCCGTTGCGTGTCTCTAACGGATCGACCTGCAACGAACAACTAGTTGCAACGTAGTGTAGGCGGTGAAGGTGTGTGTGTGTGTGTGTGTGTGTGTGTGTGTGTGTGTGTGTGTGTGTGTGTGTGTGTGTGTGTGTGTGTGTGTGTGTGTGTGTGTGTGTGTGTGTGACTGTGTGTGTGTGTGTGTGTGTGTGTGTGACTGTGTGTGTGTGTGTGTGACTGTGTCTGTGTGTGTGTGTGCGTGCGTGGGGCATAATGAGCCAATACCTACGTTGCATAAACGCACATATGCAAGATAAACGTCTTTGGTTACCTAGAGGAGATCATACAGCGGGAGCTTACCCACCCACCCCTTACCCCCTTCTCCCCGCTCCCGCCCCTCACAGGCGCCCATAATACCGCTTGGATCTTTACGTCTTGTTTTGACTGACGTTGGCGTGGCAGTTAAGGTCGGCGCTGGGCGTGTTGGGCGGGTTTGGGTGGGCGGTGTGGGAGGGATAAGTAGCTGCTTGTTTGTTTTTGTAATTTGCAGTGACGACTTGGCTTCAAAAGTGTCCTCTAATGGTGCTTACTCAATTCTAGTAAAGAATGACAGAAGAACAAGAAATAAGGATATTCCTTTTTATTTCATGCCTTGTTCTTTATCGAATTCCCACTCGGTCCACGTCTATATATATATATATATATATATATATATATATATATATATATATATATATATATATACATATATATACACATATATATATTAATAATACCGATGATAATGATAACGAATGTTAATGCTGACCATGGCGATGGTGAACACTGGTAATGAAGATGACAATGTTGACGATGAAGTTGATAATAAAACACTAATACTAATGAAGATGATGATAAAATTATAACGATGAATATGCTAATAATATAATTAATGATAACAATAACGACGGCATCAAGAACAACAACAACAACAAAATCGTCAACATTATTTAAAAAAAAGCGATCCCCCGCGCCCTAATTCGCCGCCTGAAGGAGATTCCCACCGTCGCGATCGTCGCCTTTTGCTTCTCCTTCTGTTTCTTCTCATCGTCGATCGCGATCTGTTTTCTAGAAATCGTGTTTTCATCGAGACGCGAGGTGTTAGCGGGGAGGTTAGAAAGAGGAAGGTAAAGGGGATGGAAGATGGGAAGAGGAAAGCGAAGGCGAACGAGACGAGAGGAAAACGGAGGAGAGGGAGAAAAGCAATAGAAATGGCGGGGGTGCTTAGAGTTGCAATACTAGTTGGAGAAGATGGAGGAGGGGGTGAACGATGGATTGCAAGAAGAGGGAGAAGTGGGAGGTAGAAGAGAAGAAGACGGAAAAGAGAAAAAAAAAAGAAGACGCAGAAGATGAAGGAAAATAAAAACAAGAAGCAGAAGAAGAAGCAACACAAGATAATGACGAAGATAATGAAGAAGTATAAAAAGTAGAAGAAGAGTATGATGATGAGGAAGAAGAAAAAGTCGTAAGAAGAGGAAGCGAACGACAAAAATAAAAATATCCATGAGATTAAGCCCGTGAACAAAAACATGACAGAAATGAAAACAACAATTATGAAAAGAGCGAAATACAAGGAGAAGAATATTAATACGAAAAAAAAGGAGGAGGAGGAGGAGAAGGAGGAGGAGGAGAAGAAGAAGAAGAAGGAGAAGAAGAAAAAGAAGGAGGAAAAGGAGGAGACAGGGGCATGCGAGACCCCTTGAGCAACAAGTGTCACTCCAGGTTAGCATCCTCCCTTTAGGATTCGACGCTGCTACTTCTTTCAAGGTTGTCGCTTGAGGGCGGACTATGAAGCCCCCTTGCCGACGTCCCTCAGCGCTGCACTTTGTAGCTCAAATCCTCACGAGGGGAAACGGTGGCATTTTTTTTCTCCTTCTTACGAGGGGAATCGAAGCAAGAGAGGGGAAAGGTAGGTGCTTTGTGTCAGTGCTGGAGTTTTGTTCATGTGCATTTTTATAGTGTGGTGTGTCGTAGTGTATTTTGTTGTCTTACAATTATGTCATGCAAGATTAGGGGCTTATTCAGGTGAGTGAGCTTAGATGAATAGAATAAAAATGATAAATAACTTCAGGGAGCGAAGCGAGATGAGGCGAGGTAGAGTAGAGAATGAGGGAAAGATATTAAAGTAATAACCCAAAGAGTGTCAGAGAAAGATGTGTATGAGAGTGAGAGAGTGAGGGAGTGGGAGAATGGGGGAGAGAGAGAGAGAGAGAGAGAGAGAGAGAGAGAGAGAGAGAGAGAGAGAGAGAGAGAGAGAGAGAGAGAGAGAGAGAGAGAGAGAGAGAGAGAAAACAAAAACGTTTTTTCAGCAGAGTTCAGTGTCAGAACTAAAAAGCTTCTCTCAATGCAGGTGTGGTTCTGTGTTCACAAGCTCATTCTGACATCTGCATATATGCTAAGCAGGATTAACAGTGTCGTGTATGTGTTCGTGTATGTGTTCGTGTGTGTGTTCGTGTGTGTGTGTGTGTGTGTGTGTGTGTGTGTGTGTGTGTGTGTGTGTGTGTGTGTGTGTGTGTGTGTGTGTGTGTGTGTGTGTATGTGTGTTAGTGCAAGAGCGTGTGCATGTGCTTGTATGCGTTTTCAGATATAGTCACAAAATATTATACCATCCAAAACCTTCGCATGAACACCAAAGGCAACAAAGATACACATCAGATATCTTTTTCTTCTCGACCTGACTCCGCGTTTTATGATCGGCTGTGATTCCCTTCTGTTACCGGAGACGGACACTTGTTGATCGTTTAACAAATGACGTTTGACAGCGAGTTGTCACCGGGGATCAAGCCCCGGATTGGCGAAGCATGCAAGTGCAAGGCAAGCAGGTGAAGAGCCAAACATTGAGATCGTAACGATAAAACGAACATTGATTAAAATAACGTTGAGCCTGAATCCATTGCCATAGCGAACCAGAAGACATGGCACAAGGAATAATAAACGAAGGAGTGAAGCGATAGTAAGATCAGCAATAAACAAAACAGGCACACAGATCAAAGGCCACAGCGCATGCAAATAACAACAGTATTCATAACAAACCAAATAATAACAATGCTAAAATAAGAGACACGGGGCGCCCCACAAGCCAAGCAAAGCAATCAACTCCATCCCCTAGAAATGAGCTTGAACTACGACACCTAATTAAAAGCAAGGGACATCCATCAAGCTCGCAAGCACACGGTGAATCACAGACGCGATGATTCATACATATACATAGTGGGGGGAAGGGGAGGGGGAGGGATAAAAGGGGGAAGGGGAAGGCGTATCACAGGGAAGGGGGAGGAGCCTCAAGAGGGAAGGGAAGGGAGGTTAAAGGCGGAGGAAGGGAAGTGGGTGAAGAGAAGGGAGTGAGGGGAAGGGGTTGAAGAGGAGGGAGTGAGGGTGAGGAGGTGAGGGGGTGAGGGGCAGAAGGTGAGGGAGGGGAAGAGGGAGAGTAGGGCTATGCGTGGGGGCGGATAACTATGAAGTTGATGATGACTCTCGGCTTTACGAGCCCGGCGTCACAGTCTTTCCGAGAACACACGCCCCTTAGATTAGCATCTTTCGGAGGTTTCGAGGCGTCACCCCTTTTTTAGTCACTTTTTTCGAAGCCGTGTTTCTCAGCAGTTACGCACATCTGCAAGCATAAATGGACATCTGTTTTTGTTGGAGAAGTACTCGAACTTGCTTGCGTAACAGTGGGTGCACATCACGCGAAGGGAAACAGTAACCTTGATAATGATTATGATTATGATGATAATTATGATGAAGCAAATTATGACAATATGAGAGTTATGTTAAATACAAAGTAGTTTTCGTAGCAGTATATATAATAAAAAAATAAAAAAATGAAACCCTCTGATAACAAGGTCAAAATAAAAATAAAAATCAAACCACGTTTAAAAATAAGGTGCGTCATATCATCACAAACCGCCGCCACAACCAGTTAAGGACAGGTACACGAACACACACACACGCTTACTCGCTTACTCACTAACACTCACTCACTCTCTCTCTCTCTCTCTCTCTCTCTCTCTCTCTCTCTCTCTCTCTCTCTCTCTCTCTCTCTCTCTCTCTCTCTCTCTCTCTCTCTCTCTCTCTTGCAGACACAGACGCAGACACACACACACACACACACACACACATACCACATCCTAAAAAAAAAAAAAAAAAAAAAAAAAAATCTTATCCTCTCCCAGTAGTCTATACCCATACCCCTCGCCCCCTCCCCCTCCCCATACGAGCAGTGGCGAGACCGAAGACGTCAGGGACAAGCCGAAGGAAGGTACAGATGGCGAGAACTAGTTCCTTAAGGTTTCCCTGCCGGCGACGCCCTTCCGAGAGAGGCGTCTCCGAAGGGCGGTAAATCTCTCTCTCTCTCTCTCTCTCTCTCTCTCTCTCTCTCTCTCTCTCTCTCTCTCTCTCTCTCTCTCTCTCT
>NW_028234409.1:26814876-26819876 GCF_977035675.1 Penaeus japonicus | reverse complement strand
AATTCAAGTGGTTAATATATATACATATACACAAAGCATTCGCCAGTAACATAAATACACGTAAATAAGAACACGGGTTAGACAAGTTCAGCTGCGCCTCCTCGCTTGCTTGCTTGCTTGCTTGCTTGCGTCTGCTGTGCTTGTGTGGTTATGTCTGGCGATGAAGGAACGTGTCTCACTGCCTTGCTTGAAAATGGATTAAGTTCTGAGGTGTCACTGCTCTTTATCGTCAACCAACATTATGTCATCTGCTCGCTGGCTGTGGCTGAGAGAGACACTGACAGAGACTGGTTGAAGCGAGAGAAGGAATAACAGAAAAGTTGAGATACAAAGGGAAGGAGGTGGAGTGAGGGAGGAGAGAGGAGAAGAGAAGGGTAGAGATGAGGAGAGTGGGGAGAGAAAGAGGAAGTGGGAGGCGCACACACACACACGTATACATACACACATACATATACATATAAACACACACACACACACACACACACACATAAAAAAAAAAAAAAAAAAAAAAAAAAAAAAAAAAAAAAAAACTATCAGGAGGAACCCCTCAAAACACCCCACCAACACATTTTCTCGGCCACTCCTAAATACGAGCTCTCAGATATCAGCCAGTATTTTATCTCGTGTAGTATGCCTGCTGATGCCCTCTTGTTTATGCGCACATGAGACAATCCAAACTTCTATGAAACCAGAGTGTTATTTTTAGACGGCTGAAAGAATGAGTAATTCAGCTGATGGAAGATAAATGCATATAAGCAAACACACAAGAGAAAAATAACTGATATGAAATTCAGACAACTACAAAGCGCACATTAACTCTTTAATATGCCGCATGCAGCCAACGGGAAATAAATTTAATTATATATTAAAGTTAACTGCAGTGGCCTTTACTTTAATATATACATTTTTTCTTAAAAATGTAAATGCTATTTATCATTAATACTAAATGAAAATTGACAAATCGTTCTATCTCGAGAAAATGAGTTTAATAACGATAATATGTCGCATCGGAATTGTTTACATAAATGTCAACTGGTTTTCCTGGTATAATAAAGTCGGCTGCATTGTCTTTATCAACAACTGATGAATCATCATGAAGACACGTGAGGAATTTAATTTTTTAACGAACATAAATAAAAATATGGATTTAGAGATTGCCAATGTCATCGACCTAATTAAAACATTCATCACGTTAATCATACATAATCGTAATAACGATTTGTTTATCAGCCTCATTGGAATGTGTCGCTATGGCAATCGCTGCAATCCTTGCCACTTTACAATATGCAATATCATCATTGCACCGTTTATTTTTAGGCCTTGTCTTTTGGTTGTTTTCTATCAACATACTGGCGTGAGTGAGCAATAATTATCACTACTTTTATGTTGCATTATTCCCGCTCTCCTAACCCACTCATTCATCCTGATCGTACTACTTTTTACTACTCGTCCATTCAATGAAAAGAGATCCCTTCACACAGCACTGTTTCCCCTTCCCCCTACCAGACCCCGTGCTCCCCCCTCCCCCTCCTCCCTACCAAACCCCATGCCCCGTTGCCCTTTCTCCCTACCAAGCCCCGTGCATACTTCCCCCTCCCCACCCCCCTCCCCCTCCTCTACCAGGGTTTGTACAGCTGCACAAGTCTATGACGCGAGGAAGTAACTTATCATTTGATCAGACTTACAGCCTACTCAGGAAGCCCCGCCTACGGATGACTTTTGTACGAAGGGCAGGGGGGTGGGGGTATGTACCCCTTCATGTACCAACACCATATAAACCCATTGCACTGTGCCGGATGCAACTTGCCGCCCACACTCAGGCCCAAATACCAGAAGTGGGTGGAGCAGAACGCACTTCATGTCTTCTGTCCTTGTGAAATATTGCGTCTTCCACCTTGAGAAAAATAGGTAAATAATAAAAGCAACAATGATAAAAGATAAAATGAACTCAATAAATGTGGAAATCGATAAAAAAAAAAGAAATATATACATATATATACAAAAGATAAAGTCATAATGATAAATGATTGACATCTACCTCCGCGAGACTCAAACTGAAACAAATAAAGTAAGAGAGATATTCTTACCCCCATTTCCCCTCTCCCCCCTCCCCCCCCCCCACACTCGCCCACTGACCTTGTCTCTCTACGTCACCTCGTTCAATATGCAGCGCACGCGATGGTGTCAAGGTGTGACGGATTAACTCATAGCTGCCATATAAAGGCGTATGTCAGGTTACCTGTATCTCGGCATTCATCTCTTCTCCCTCTTCATCTTCGCTGTCTCCATCTTCTGCATCTTACTTCAAGTCTTTTTCTTTTGTCATTACGAAGCACAAACGAACAAAAGATATACACATTTACGATATTCTACCCACATTGCCTCAGCCCACCGCCCACCGCCTACCGCCTCCACCCCCGCCTCCGCCTGCACCCCCCATCCACCGTCGGTCGTGCTCTCGCTCGTATTATCTGCCACCCGCCCATACGCCCACTGCAGATGCCTCCGCCCATACGCCCTCCCAAGGCACGCGGGTGGGGGAGCTTCAGGCCTGGCGGGCGGATACGCTGGGATCACATTAACCCTTGTATGTCAACCTGCAAAGGAGTGGGAGCGGGGCGGAAGGGGAGAAGGTGCAATATGGGGGAAGAGGGGAGACAAGGGGAAGGGGAGGGGAAGGGGAGGAGGAAAAGGAGGAGGAGGAGAAAGAATTGAATTAGGAGAAGAAGAATGGGAAAAGGTAGAAGAAGAAGTAGAAGAAAAAAAAAGAAGAAGAAGAGGAAGAGGAGGAGGAAGAGGGGAAAGAGGTGGAAGAGGAGAAGGAGGAGGAGAAGGAGGAGGGGGAGGAGTAGGAGGAGGGAGAAGAGGAGGAGGAGGAGGAAGAGGAGGCGGCTTCGGCGGCGGAGGAGGAGGAGAAGAAGGAGGAAAAGAAGAAGAAGGAGAAGGAGGAGGAGGAGGAGGAGGAGAAGAAAAGAAGAAGAAGAAGAAGAAGGAGGAGGAGGAGGAGGAAGAGGAGAAGGACAAGAACAAAAAGAAGAAAAAGAAGATAAAGAAGAAGAAGGAGGAGGAGAAGAACAAGAATAAAAGGAGAATGAAGAAGCGTAGGAGAAGAAATTAGAAAAGAGACATAGAGACGAAGAAGGAGACGAAGAAGTAAAAGAAGAAAAAAAAGGAGGACGAGGATTACAACGCGAAGAAGAAGGAATAAAATTAGGAAGAGATTTATGCCGCCATAATCTCGAGCGGCATCCTGGATTCGCCTCGCTTTTACACTTCTGAATAACATGATCTCATAAAGAAGCGATAAGACTAAAAAATACACGGCGGGCCTCACACTGGCGCCGGCCGATTCGTTGCATGCACAAGCACTCACGCGCTCTCTCGATGTGCGTCAGTACTCTTGTAATTGCTATAAAAGTCACAGTAAATGCTTCCCAGACAGCACTTTATGGAACCGGATTAGATCGAATGACTTTGGTTAATTAAAGCAAAGACATAACAACTTCTGATTATCGTCCTGCATTCCTGCAAGATGCTTGCAAAACCTCTCTACTTCACTCTTTGTCATTAGCAATGTAAACTTGGCGCTCAAAGCTAAGCAAAGATAAAGCTGAGACGGGGAGGAGGAGGAGGAGGAGGAGGAGGAGGAGGAGGAGGAGGAGGAGGAGGAGGAGAAGGAGGAGGAGGAAGTAGAAGAGGAGAGGTAGGAAGAAGAGGAGAGGTAGGAGGAAGAGGAGGAGGAGTAGGAACAGGAAGAAGAAGAAGTAAAAAATGAAGAAGGAGAAGTAGAAATAATAGAAGAAAAGGAAGAAAAGGATGATGAGGAGGAATGATAAAAAGAAGAAGGAAGTAAACGGAGGGAAGACAGAGAGAGAGAGAGAGAGAGAGAGAGAGAGAGAGAGAGAGAGAGAGAGAGAGAGAGAGAGAGAGAGAGAGAGAGAGAGAGAGAGAGAGAGAGAGAGAGAGAGAGAGAGAAGAGAGAGAGAGAGAATCACAGAAAGACAAAGAAAGATAGATACAGAGAGACAGCAAGTCTCCAACCGCTACGTCCCTCGAAATAGATTTCACGACAGAACCGAACTGAAAATCCCACGTCACATCTGGAAAACCACTCAGAATTATCACGAAAGGAAAAGCTAGCTGGAGGCAGAGATAGAGTGGGGGGGAGATGTATGCGTGCAGTCAGCAGACCAAATTGGAACACGGGATTCACCTTGTATACTAATCCTTTACACCGCAGAAAAATGACAGCACCGAAACATAGTGCACCCAATTTAATAGGGTAGCAAGAATATTAATTGCGTTAATGCCCGGAATAAAAAAAAAATCAACAAACAAGGCTTGTAACATAGAAAGGGGCTGTATATCTGCAGCGTTAAGACTGAACAGATTAAACATTTAGTGTAAATTACATCGTTAATTGTAAGGAGAAATTATCGCCCGACCAAAAGACTTTGAGAAATGGCACATGAGAAAGCGGACCTGCGAATAAGGATTGCAAAGAGGCCTGCAACTTGCCACTAATGCAGCGCTGTGATTGTGTGGCTGCAGGGAGATATAAACAGACCAGGGAAAGTGGGCTGAGCAGACGGGCAAACAGACAGACAGATATGCAAAAGACGACACACGCGGCCGAGATGGTACCAGCGTGTCGAGTGAGGGTCACCATGATAACGGAAGGCCTAAGACTGCCATTCTTACACATACACATTCACATACACAGACACATAAACACAAACACAAACACACACACACATTATAGTTCTACCTCTCCTATACATCTATCAAAGTTTGTTTATGGTTATCTATATGTTTGCTTACTCCATAATAATTAGTTTCTTAACAAATTTCCCGAATCAACAGCAACATGAACACTAGCTGCACTCCTCCTACATCAAAAGCAGCAAATTTATCAATGAATACTACAGCTTGTTTTTGTTTATGACAATTTCTTTATTATTGCAACTGCTGCCCTTTTCACAGATGCGTAATTATGTTGT
>NW_028234409.1:26797376-26809876 GCF_977035675.1 Penaeus japonicus | reverse complement strand
ACTCACTAAGACTTCCATCTCTGGCCCTCATAAGGTGCATCAAGCGTACAATTAACAAATCATGCATGCAAAAAAGAACGCACATATACCGCGATAATCCGCAGATCAGCATCACTTCCTTGATCTATAAGCCCACTCATGAACGCATCGCCTCCCAACAAGAAATATAATTGTCCTGAATTACGAGGCAATAAAGCGTGAACAAAACTGGTAGGATCGCAGGAACACTAGACGGGTAGGGAGTCCTTCGACGGCTCTGACTGGGGGTGAGAAAGAAAGCGAAAGACAGATAGAGAGAGAGAGAGAGAGAGAGAGAGAGAGAGAGAGAGAGAGAGAGAGAGAGAGAGAGAGAGAGAGAGAGAGAGAGAGAAAGCGAGAGAGAGAAAGAGAAATAGAGAGAGAAAGAGATTAAACAAACAACACATAAGCTAGACACACTGAAGAATACGAACCATAAGATGTAACACCCGCGAAAGAAACGAGGAGAGAAAGAGGAAAGAGAAGCCTCGGAGAGAGACAAGAGATGCCCAAAGAGAAGTCCGACAACAGAAGCCCCCCTCTTTTTTTACCGGGTTTCCGCGCGTACCTGCCAAGAGGAGCCGCCGACGTGAGTTTGTTTACTCGCAAGGGGGAAATGACCACCTGCCAGCTACTCGTAAGTCACACCGAAGGGGAGGAGACGCCTGCTCGAGTGAGGGCCAAAAGGTCTTCTTTCTCGGATAACCATTTTAAGGGCCTTTTTCCGACGATATGAATGGGGGAGGTTGGTAAATAAACAAGCGTAAATAAAATAATAATAACAATAATAATAAGCAGAAGAAGAAAAAGAAGAATGATAATATACGATAAGGGGTGATGTGAATGGAGGTTATATTGGTAGATGATCAATCATATATATAAAAAAATATCAATATAGGTGGATAAAATAGTGACACTAACAAAAACTAATAAACAACAATAATATTGATAACAAACATCTAACCGCTGAATACTAATCATAAAATGAGAAAAAGGGCGAGATCACCTGAGCTCTAATCAAAGGAACGGCAAATGAACAGAAACAAAATAATCTCGTTAGAAGGATCATTCAAGGAACAACCGGACTTCTTTTCTCACCACAAGGAGGACTGCCTGTCTTATCCCTCCTTATCCTCCCAAGACGTGAAAGAGATAACGAGCAGAAACAAAACGACGTCTTCAGCGCCCGGTGTGACTCAAGCGAACACTGTGAATCTTTGTACGACTTGAAGGACGCCACTTTTCTGATTGAGAGGGACATATGGCCACGACGCTTATCATCCTACCGATCTGGAGATTAACGGGATATCTAGTCGCGAGTCATGCACGTGGCACTGGACAAATAAACGTCGAAATAATCAGTAATAATGATAATAAGAATAATGATAATGATAACTATTACTATTACTATTATAATTATCATTATTATCATCTTATAACAATTATATTATTTGTGATAATAAAAATAGCAGCAAATAATAAAATTCAAACCAACAGCACCAACAACAATAATAATAACAATAACATCAATAGCAACAATAACAACAAGAGCAACAACAACAATAACAATCATAACAAGACACAAAAAACACACGAAGACGTTTGTTGGCAGCCAGCACCCTTCGAAGGAGAATTTCTCGAGGGTTCCCAGAAGCGGCTCGAGGAGGAGAAGGGGAAGAGGGTGTATGGGCTGGCGGTGGGGAGTAGGATAAGGGGGGGGGGGTATAGGAAGGGGAGAGGAGCAACTGTGGAAAAGGGGAGTGTAGGGGAAGGAGGAGAGGGTGGGGGCGGTGAAAGGAGGGGATGGAGGAGCAGGAGGAGGGGGCATCGGCACATTATGGGTTTCCTATCAAGTAACAGCCCCGTGCCCTTTACTTGTTTGTTCGCCGGAGCAAGAAAAAAGGGTTAGAAAGGGGATAAAAAAGGCAAAAGATACAATCATATCCCACACCGGGAGGACTTTTATAGGCCTTTCATTCGATTCGACGTGGGACCACAGAATAATAAATTGTCCTTTATTGCGGAAGGTCATTCACTCGACAACAATAAGGCAGGTAGATGGAGCTGATAACAACTGTGTAAAATGAATCGATATGAATGTCGTTTTCAGATCTTTCAAAGGACAGGGAATCGATGGTTGTCTGTGGCTGCACGCACACAGACACACACACGCATAGATAAACACACCCACATACGCATACTTTTTATCTACTGTATTTATCTATGTATATATATACATACAAAAGTTGTGGGTGTGTTAGTACGGATGTATGCTTCCTCTTAGATATGAAAAATATTGACACAGCCTGTACTTCTTGGGCCTATTTACTTCCCACTGATAGCGCACTCAACAAGGACTAAGAACACTTTAATCACACAGGATCTTGTAACACCACACACCCCATTCCCAACTAGCTGGGTGTCCAAAGCCTTACCTGCGACAGATACTATGATGGTCCGGTCATAACGCGAACTACTCGCCACCCGTCCTTTTTGAGAGGGTCGCCTTGACCTTTGACCTCCTGAGACCTGGGTCAGGGGGCCAGACGTTCTCGGGCTGACCTTCCCGACACTCTTGCTGTAGCTTCTCTCTCTCTCTCTTTCTCTCTCTCTTTCTCACACTTAATTGTCTCTCTTTGCACTTGTCAGATCATGCCTTGCGCCGAATCCTGTGGCATGACTAAGTCAGTTTCAAGAGACATTTTTACATGGATTTTATTAACTGTGAAGAGATGGCAATTCTGAGTGTCATCTACGAACACATCTTTAATCAATAAAAGTTCTCTTCTCATATCTAATTCACCTCGTTCCTCTCCTACTTCATCACCTGTTTATACATTTACTAGATAGGTACAATCTGAACTGTCTTTCAAGGAACATAATATTGTGCAATGTCACAATCGGCTGTTCCACATTTGTGCATCAGAATATCGAAACTGTTCAAACGCAATACGTGCAACTTTCTCATGATACCGTTGTCTAACATCCAGTCACGGGTCAGGGTCGGAGAGCGGTCCACCCACCCTGCCCCTCTCACTGCCACTTACACACTGGGCATGTAACCCACACGATCAGCTGAGAAGGGCCACCTACCCACCCACCAGAGTCGCCGGTTAGGCGTTGCTTCTCGGCATTTAATCCGGGCTAAGAACATGATTTATAGGCGCTGTTCATCACTAGTTGGAGAGTTGCATTCACGAGGCTTTCATAAGAGTGCGAAGAAAGATGGCAAATCCCCTGGAATTGTGTTTAATAAACTGAAGTGTAGGGCGTTCGGTCACTCGCCCGCATACCCCATGATGTAATGGCAGACACACGCGGTCAGTTTTGATTTCAAATGTCAACTGTTGGTGGGGATCGTTCAAGATAACATTCACCGCGACTGAATCGTATGGCGGACCACCTGAGCCTATTTTGCTGGCCTAACTCTGAACGCCCTCCCGGAAAACAACGATCAATGTGGCAGCATCACAACAACAACAAATCAGCTGAGCATAAAACACGGGTGTCAAAATGTTATACTCTAATTAGGCTGAAATCTGATGGTTAACTGATCGATATGGCATGTGGACCATTCAGAAACTATAGCTAAACACAAGGTGCTAAAAATCGGAACCCGGAATCACAACGTAGGCCTACTGTTGCTGAGAGACCTGGTCGTGTTTCTTGTTGTTGTGAAAGAGCCAGGTGAGCAGATATTTGTTCCTTGTTTTCCTGCCGATGCTGACTCGGATTCAACATTCCTAATGCTCTCTCTCTCTCTCTCTCTTCTTCTTCTTCTTTTCCTTCTTCTTCTTCTCCTCTCTCTCTCTTCTATTCTCTTTTCTCTTTCCTCTCCCTCTCCCCTCCCCCTCCTCTTACACTTCCTCTCTATCTCTCTCCTGCCCTACCCCCTTACCCCCCAAAGCTTCTCTCCTCCTTGAAGCTCTCTTGCAGCATCCCTTGACGTCAACAGCCCACCGAACTTCCCCGTCAAAGGATCTGCCTCTCATAAACCCATAATCACTTGATCATCAAGCCTCTCATGATGTCAGCTCCATCAACCTTTCCCTCCCACCTCCTTCCCCATGCGCTTCGCCCCATCACCCGGCCCTCGTTACCCCATCAACTCATTTCCCAACTCTTTTAACCTCACAACCCTATCTCATCCCGACAATTTACATCTTAATCACCTTATATGAAACCTATCATCGTCAAGTACCCATTAATCATGATGTGATAAGCCCATCTTGTTCCATCAACACGTCCCATTTTTTCATTACTCATCCCTCACCTCACAAAAAAAATAATAATAAAAAATAAAAAGCAAAACATTGCAGTGTGTGTGTATATATATATAGCTATCTATCTATCTATCTACCTTTATATATAGCTATCTATCTATCTATCTTTCTATATATATATACATATGTACACACACACACACACACACACACACACACACACACACATATATATATATATATATATATATATATATATATATATATATATATATGCATATATATGTATATATACATATATATACACACATATATATATATATATGTATATATATACATATATATACACACATATATATATGTATATATATACATATACATACATATATATGTGTGTGTGTGTGTGTGTGTTTGTGTGTGTGTGTGCGTGTGTCTGTGTGTGTGTGTGTATACAGATAAATAGATAGCATCACAGCTGAGTATTGTCGAAGGAAAGCCTGATAAGAAGAAGAAAGAAAAAAGTGGGCTGCATCCACGGGTCAGCCACTCCCCGCATCGCTCTATCCATGTTGACCTTCGCCTGAAGTTACTTTCTTGTCTACTTCGAGGAATACGGGAAAAGGAAAATGGATGTGTCGTGCAGGGACTCAAATAAATCGTGCCGGCTGGCTGTTTTTCTTGCCAGTGGGTATGGGACAGGCATTTGCAAAGACACACAGCTTAATTTTTTAAAAAGAAGAAGAAAACGAAGCATCAATACCGACTCTGGAATATGCAATCGAATAAGGAAAATCAATAGTACAAAACATAAACAGTTTAGAGTGTAATGCAGCGATAATCACCGTAACCGACTATTCAGACCCAAAGAGTCGTCGGCAAGATCCTAAGAAGCGAACATTCTAGTCATTTCCGGCTGGTTAAAATCACATCATTCCCTTACACCCTTTCTTTTTGAATTAACAATAAAACAATGGATAGAAAACGAACTCTAGAGGGAGAGAGGGGGAGGGGAAGGGGGGAGGGCACCAAGAGAAAGGAGATAGGGGGGGAGGGGGCCGCCAAGAGAAAGGAGATGGGGAGGGGAGGGAGAACCGCGAAGAGAAAGGAGAGGGGGAGGAAGAGGGGAAGGGGGACCACGAAGAGAACGGTGAGGGGGGAGGGGGTAGAGGGGGAAGGAGGAAGGGGTTGGAAACACTGGGGATCTGGTGCTCGTTTCCCGCGGTTTGTATCTCGTGTTTTGTGAGCGTCTGTGGCTTTCTTTCACTGACAGACAGTCGTTCTTCTCACAGCTGTTTGTCACATACATTTTCTCCTTTATCTTTCTTTTTTTTTCCTCGAACTTGTTTGTGATGTCAATGCTGTGTGTGGTCTCTTCTTGTGTGTATCTTTCTTGGATCGCACTTGCTTGCCTGTTGGTGCGTTCGCGTTCGTATGTTTGTAACATATGATGAAGTAGAACCAGCTTAAGTCATTTTATAACTGTCGCATGTGATCACCGTCTCATTCAAAAACTTCCATGCTTATCATAGAGTTTTGTCTTAGTTTGGGATACGTTGGTCCAATGGGAGAAAAATCTACGGGTTGAAAGATCCAACAATGAGAGCACCTGCTACGTGAATTATTTTATATTCCAGTAACATATTATGTCATATAATCATATTATAAACTAAACTTGTATTGGTACATCATCATATAACGTTATGACCATGCTTGTCCACACCTGTGCAATCAGCCAGAGTAGTAAATAAAGGACAAGACTAAACCTACAGACTGATCCATAGTATACGTTGTGTCTCGGTCTTAGATCCAGCCCCTCATTAGCATACAAAGCAACAGCATACAGGTATCAAATCTATCTAGTCCATCAGCATACTTACGAGACTGTAAAAGCACATTCATTAACTACCATACTTAGTAAGACGTCAGTAAACTGGCCCTCCAGTGCCATACACGCAGTCAATCTCAACCATATCCAATCATCGCTTAATGGCCACGTAATCTTCATGGCTGAGGAATGGACCAACCGTGTACGTAGCGGGTCACACCCAGGTCAGTATGTGACCCGCAGGTCAAGTGGAGGAGGGGCATGCCACCTTCCCGGGCATCAGGTATCCGTGATGGAGAACCCGCAGTTGATTAAGCTCTCAAAGGTCCGCGTTCTTCTACAACACATTGTTTTTGCGTGTGTATATTTACATATCATAAAGAAGGGGTTACTCGAGACTCGAGTTAATGACATAGACTGGCGCAGAGAGGAGAGTGAGGGCCAGGGACAGAAAAGAAAAGAAATATTATTACATGTAAGATACACACTGCACGTGCATGCAGGCACATACGCATACACATACACACACACACACACACACACACACACACATATATATATATATATATATATATATATATATATATATATATATATATATATACATATATATATATATATATATATATATATATATATGCATATATATATATATATATATATATATATATATATATAGAGAGAGAGAGAGAGAGAGAGAGAGAGAGAGAGAGAGAGAGAGAGAGAGAGAGAGAGCGATAGAAAGATAGCCAGAGAGAGAGAGAGAGAGAGAGAGAGAGAGAGAGAGAGAGAGAGAGAGAGAGAGAGAGAGAGAGAGAGAGAGAGAGAGAGAGAGAGAGAGAGAGAGGCACTTCCATTTATGTGCATATTTGTACGCACTTACTTAGGAATTCGTAGTTATAACCTTCTACGGAAAATACTTACCTACTCAGGCATAAGACCTAGGCCCTTATCCAAATTTCTCTCCCTCTTTTCGTTAGGTCCTTCGGAATAAATATACATTTTCTCCTATACATCCGTCTTTCATATATTTCCCTTTTGTTTTCTTCTTTTCAACGTATGGATCCTTTTCTTTAAGCGATTTTCTCAATTTTAGTTCATCTCCTTTCTCTTTCTATCTCTTATTCTCCTCTCTCCCTTCTTTCATATTGTAATTTTTTCTTTTCCACCTCATTTTCGTCCTTATTCCACGATTCCCTTAAATATGCTTTATCAATTATTCCTCTACATTGTTTTTATTACTCTGTATATCTTTCTTTAGCCAATCATTATTCAACGTCTAATTATTACCATCATCTAACTGACTTCTTCTTCAATACTTCTATTTTTTTCCCTCGACTTTTAGTTCCTATTCCCTTTCTTCCAATCTATTCATCACTTCTTTCTCCTTGTCCTTCGCATCCCCCCCCCTCTCCCTCCCTCTCTTCCCCCTTCCTCCGGGCGTTCTCTTCATCATCGCCCGGCCTCACGAGGGGCAGCAAGCAGAAGCCACGGTCAAGCAAGGGCAGGGCTGAGAGGGTCATCGCAGACTCGCCTCCAAGACCGGTCGAGGAGGGTGGGGTTGGGTGGGGTTGGGTGGGGGTGTGGTGGGGGTGGGGCTTGCTGGTGCTAGTGATGGACGATGAGGAAGAGGAGGTGGTGGTGGACGATTGAGGAGGTGGTGAGGGAGGGGGGGGAGTAAAAAGAGGAAGAAGGAGAAGGAGAAGAAGGGAAGGAGGAGGAAAAAGAGGAAGAGTATAAGAGAAAAGGAAGAAGAAAAAAAGAAGAAGGAGGGAGACTGGAGAAGGTGGAAAACAGAAAAAAGAAGGATAGGAAGAAAAACGATAAGAATCAGAGGGGAAATATGAAAAATAGTAATAACAAAAAAGAAATAGAAAGAGAAGAAAAAAAAGACAGAAGAAAAAAAAAGTGACGGCGTCTGCGAGATTCCATAAAGATTCTCTTATTTCTCTCTCTCATTTTCCTTATGAAACGTCTTTTTTTTCTGTAACCCACTGTTGCGTTCGGCCACGTCAACTTCCACTCGGCCACAGGAAGGTTTATTACGGTCTGGGTGACGAGGAACAAGTTCAACTCTGAACACGATACTCCCTAGGCCTACCAACTCGCTCTGCTCTGTATTGCTTTGCTTTACCCTGCCTTGTCTGCCTGTCTGTGCGTCCACTGCCTGTGCTTTGTCTTTCGTTCTTCTTTGTGTGAAACTTCTTTTTCCTTGACGTATCCATTATTGTCTACCTTTTTTTATCGTATTATCTCTATAACATGTTTTATTTTATCCTCTTTAGAAATTTTTTTATTTTATATTCCCTATTACATATTCTTTATCATATATTCTTTACTAAATATTCTTAAAAAATAATTCATGATAAATTCTTGATCAATCATAGAAATATACCGTAATATCCTTTATAAAAATTCTACACATGGGAGCAAACACAAAGGGACAACCAGTTCTACAGACATGCGCATGATTCCTACTGGATAGAACAATTGTGAACTTCTTAAAAGTCAGCCCTAATACTATACCCAAAATGTAAATTATGTAAATGTAGAAGACAAGGACAAGTGTCGACACACGAGAGAAAGAAAGATATACTGAGAGAGAGAGTGAGAGAGAGAGAGAGAGAGAGAGAGAGAGAGAGAGAGAGAGAGAGAGAGAGAGAGAGAGAGAGAGAGAGAGAGAGAGAGAGAGAGAGAGAGGTGATAGATAATAGGAAGAGATAGATTACAGTTGAATAGACAGAACGGTAGATAGATATATAAAGATTGATGATGTAGAAATAGATAAACGATACATGTAGAAACAGGTAGATCATAAATATAGACATAAAGAGATAACATAGGCAAAAAGACATTAAATATAAATGGAGAGATATTGAGAAAGAAGTATAAAAAACAGAAAGAAGAAAGAACGAAAAGGATAAAAGATGAGAGAAATAGAGAAAAGGAAAAGAGAAAAAGAGAGAATTGGATGCAGCTGTCCCCCGGCGTCTCCTCAGCCCTGAAGCCTTGACACCTAATTCGTCCCTTCGCGGTCTCGTGTTTTACTCATTGGGAGGCTTGTGAAGGATCCCAAGATGGCTGCCGGACGGTCACTCGTCCTACCGCGGAGAGATCTTCATCTCTTCGGGAAAAGGGACAAAGAGAGGGATTTTCGCCATACATCTTTTCTTTTTCTTATCTTTGAAGAAGGTACAGGTGTTTCTCTTTGCTAGGCCTACGTTTTGTGATTTCAAGAGACTGACGCAAAAAGGTTAGTTTGTTAATGTCTGTGTAATTTGATTTTTTTTTCTTTACTCTGCGGTTTCTATTACCAAATTTCCCTGCTCCCCTTCCCTTATCCTCCGCTGGCTCACGCCCTTCGCTAACCCTTCCCACCTTCTTGCCCTCTGGTGTGTAATTTACCCATTCCCCTCCATCTTTCCGAGCCCGCTCTTGATTAAATCCTGGTGCAACCATAAGACACTGCTTTCCCCCTAAAGGCAATTGACATCTTAAATGGCCATTTATTAACTCATCAATCTCTAAATTCAATCGTAAATCGACTTGGTAGTGGATAAAACTTTCCCTCTGGAGAATTGACCGGGATGATTCACGTGACTCGGCCCCAGCTCGAGCTCAAAGAACCATTGGCGGCTCGACTATAATCACCTTTCTATTTCAACGACACGAGGATCCTTTCATGCGCCTCTGGATCTCTCGCTGACCCCTCCCCTCCCCTCCCCCACCACCATCACCATCCATCAGCTTCTGGTCAGAACTATCCTACAGCATCCAATCAACTCCCCCATCTTCAACATCTCTTCAAGCTTCTATTACCGACTAAATCCTTCCCCTCAGATCAACTTTCCGGCCTTAACTCCGGGCGAAGTCCTCCCTCCCCTCCTCCGTTCTCGCGTCCCCTTTCAACCCTCCCACTGTTTCTCTGAGACAGTTCCCTTCCTTCCCGACAGCTTACAATCACGAACGGCACAGCGGGAGGGAGGGTTGGAAGATGGAGGAGAGGTGGGGGTGTTTGCAGCAACGTCATCATGGATCTTGTTCTACTTCTTCCTTCCTCTCTTTCGTCTTCTGTTCCTTCTACATTCCACTTTCCATTTTCATCTCGATCTAAATCTCCCTCTCCACCTCCACTTCCATCACCACTCCCTCCTCCTTCTCTACTTTTTCTTCTATTCCTTACTTCCACCGTCTCCTTCTCCTCCGCACTCGCCACAAAAGCTGCCTTAACTGTAGCCTTTTGTGTTGGTTGATCTCTTATGGAAGAGCCACAAAGGCGGTGGTCCAAGCTGGGAGGTGTTTGGGAAGAGGACTGCGAACCTCAGACCCTCATGCCTGGGGTTCGGCATCCATAAAAGGTTGTAAGGATAACCTTCTCTTTCTCCTTCCTCTCTCTCTCTCTCTTCCTCTTCTCCTCCCACCAGATAAGCTTCACAAGGCCGCCCAATCATAACACCTGGCCTCGTCACCTCCGCCTCGATACAAATCCGGCGATCTCGTTCATCGGCAGCTGATGTTCGCTGCGATAAGGCGGAGAGGCATTCACTTAGCTCAGCCCGCAGAATGGGGTGACGGGCCTCGCGGGCTGCCTCTAATGCGGCGGATAAGTACATGTGGGGGGTCGAGGATGGGGGGGGAGAGGGGAGGGGGAGGGAAGGTCCAGGGGTTGTCACTTCTCGGGATCGCTTTCTCCGGTAACGAGCGAATCACGAGGCGATTCGACTCGCTGTCTTTATCGCGTCAGCTTGCTCATTCTTCAGCAGAGATAAAGAATCCTCAAGTTGGATTCGCGTCGTGTAATGAAAACCTTATTTCGTTAACAGAATTCTTCGACGCAATTTAATATATAAGCAAGCATGAGTTCTTTACTGAGTTCATTAATTTAACGACTTTCTCGTTAATCGATTCGGCAAAAGCTTATTACCATAACTCGTATTATCTCAAGATGCAATTATCGGGGCAAGTGAGCTGACGGCTGTATAAATCCACACGTTTACCATTACTTGAATTACCTAACAATTACTTGAGTATTGAACAGCGTTCACTGTGACAAATGTTGAAGTGTGGATGATTATAAAATGCAATGTAGTAGGATTATTCTCATCCATTTGTTTTATACGTGATTATTCTGGAAATGTTATCCTTTATACCTGGAGAGCTTGTGCAGTATTCAGTAAACAGTATTCAACTATTATCATCATTATTATCTTTATCTTTGCTGTTGCTTTTGTAATCAGTAATTTTACTAATATCATTATAATTTATCATTCCCGTAATACTAATCATTATCACTCTAACGATTACCACTATCATCATTATTATTACCATCATTATTATGTTATAATTACCATTATATCATTATTGTTATCATCACTATCATTATCATTATTGCTGTTATTTTCATTATCAATTTATGTATCTTTTAATTATCATGATTATCATTTTTATTATTATTACTATCATCATTATTATCATATTATCATTGTCATTATTATTATTTTCACCATCATCACATCACACTTATTACAGCTTTGGTTATGACATTACTATAATTTTGAGACGAATATCTATCACCCCCATGAGATAAACGAATTGAGAAAATAAAAATAGAAAAACACAGAAAAAATACAGATGAAAAAAAATAGAAGAAAAATAGGGAAACAAAAGAAAATTACGAATGCGAATCCAACCCTGCCTTAAACACCGAGTCTCAAGGTCTCTTTAGATTTCGATTCTCTATTCCTTCGACTTCGACTTCAACGCCGGGATCTAAGAGCGTTTATCATGAGCGAGGACCCGCTGAACCACAGCACTTAAGTTCGGATCCTTTAAGGAACTCCTAATCAGAGCCAAGGCCAAAGGAACCCGGTCTTATAAAGATTCCGAAATTATGCATTGGTGTTTTGTTCACTGGAACAGATACGAGGCCGCGGAAATTACTCCTCTCCAACTCATGCGTTATTGATGTGTTCATGAGTATGTAAAGTTCGTTTGCTTTGCATTAATGGACTTTTGAATATGATTAAGAGTAAGATAGCGGTTATGCAATAAATACTGGGTATATTACAGCCGAAAAAAATGCATAAGATACAGGACGACAAACCAATAACAAGGGCAGAACAATTAGCTTTTGTCTTCGTATGGTAATTAGAATACGATGGCGACGGAAGGGAAGAAGATGGAATAAACTGAAGAAAAAGATGATAAAGAGTAATGGAAGGAAGGTGAGAGGGAAGAGAGGACGGAAAAAATAACCCGAGGGGAAGACAGATAAGAACAAAGTAGCATAAGAAAAGGAAGAAGAAAAGAGAGAAAAAGAAGGAGGTAGAGGAGGAAGAGGAAGTAGAAAAAAGAGGAGAGAGGGAGACAAAAACACACACACAAAGAAAACACGAGAACAAAACAACAATGATAAAAAACATCCACGCCCACCC
>NW_028234409.1:26792376-26794876 GCF_977035675.1 Penaeus japonicus | reverse complement strand
AAAAATACATACATAAGACCAGCCTTAACCTCACTTAATTTTTGCAAATATTCCTCACACACGGAAGACAACTAAATTCTGCTAAACAGTTTACTTTCTTCGCCCCCCCCCCCACTCCTCCCCCGAACCCACCCTCCACCCCCCAAAAAGTCCAAGTCAAGCCAAGCCAAACAAACTACTTGCCATAAAACACTAATGAGGATCGAGTGTGGTCTAAGGATGCCTCTCTCCTCCCCTTCTCTCCTGCCCCCCTTTTGCCTTCGCCCTCGCTCGAGACCAAAGGAAGAGGCAACAGGCGATGACGGAAGGAAGCAGAAGCGTAGGCTGGAAAAGTCTCGACAGGGGAAAGGAAAAAGGGAGAAAGTGGAGGCTTGGCAGGGGAAGGGAAAGGACGCTTGGCTGAGTAGGGGGGTGGTGGAGATGCTTGACAAGGGACGGGAAAGGGGTTCGAAGAGAGGCTTGATTGGGAAAGGCAAAAGGGAGAAAAAAAGAAGCTAGGAAAGGGGGAGGGAATAAGGATCGAAAGATAAGTTTAGTAGAGGAAGGAAAAAAGGAGGGTGGAGATGCTTGACAGGGGATGAGAAAATGGTCAAAAGAGAGTCTTGGCAGGGGAAAGGAGACAGAAAAGATGTACGGTTTCGCAGGGGAAGAGAAAAAATACGAGACGAAAGGAAAGGACTTGCAGAGATAGTGAAAAGGAAAGGAAAACGGGGGAAGAGAAGGATTGCGAGAGGAAGCAAAAATGAGAGAAGAGAGGCTGGAAAAGCGAAAGGGAAGTGAAGGAAGAGGCTAAATGGGCGTGTCCAAAGGTCAACCAAGGCGGTTAAACACCGTTAATGGGTGGTGGCGCAGGACATGAACGGTCTATACAGAAATAAGATAACAAATCCATTAACAAATAAATCACTCAAGTGACGGTCATTTGTCCGGGATCCTCGCGGGTCACTCGGGCATGCCATATAAGGCTTCGAATTCCCTTTGGGGAGATGGAATGAAGATTGATGAAGAGATGCTCGGGATGATGTGAAAAATGGAGGCGAATGAAAACGGGAGGTGTAATTTTTTTGTAATGTAAACAGAAAAATGAATAACGGGCGGGTTGCCTGTCAGATATCATTATGTGTGAGTACCTGTGTGTTTGCTAGAGTGAGTGTGAGAGTGTGAGTGTGTGTGTGTGTGTGTGTGTGTGTGTGTGTGTGTGTGTGTGTGTGTGTGTGTGTGTGTGTGTGTGTGTGTGTGTGTGTGTGTGTGTGTATGTGTGTTTGTTTGTTTGTTTGTGTGTATGTGTGTGTGTGGAAGTGGCTCGACTCTCACTAAATTATATTATCTTCTGAGTCTCCTTTCCCCCTCTCCCTTTTCTATGGCCATTGTGGATTATATGAGTCGGCAGGGGGGTGGGATGTGTGTAAGAAAGTGCGTGTGCCTGTGCGTGCGCGAGTGCGTGTTGTGTGTGTGTGTGTGTGTGTGTGTGTGTGTGTGTGTGTGTGTGTGTGTGTGTGTGTGTGTGTGTGTGTGTGTGTGTGTGTGTGTGTGTGTGTGTGTGTGTGTGTGCGTGTGCGTGTGCGTGTGCGTGTGCGTGTGCGTGTGCGTGTGCGTGTGCGTGTGCGTGTGCGTGTGCGTGTTGTGTGTGCGTGTGCGTATGCGTGTTGTGTGTGCGTGTGCGTGTGCGTATGCGTGTCGTGTGCGCATGCGTGTGTGACTTTCAGCGATCGATCGTGAGTGTGTGTTTATGTTTATACACGCTGTATCTGAATAAAGGTTCCCCGTGCTCTTTGCCGAAAACCAATTAGCATTCACTATCTAAGCCACTCCCCAAGGACACCAAGGCAGCATCGTCCTATGGAACCGCAGACTCCCCTCTAAACACAGGGAAACTAAAGGAACCGCAAAGTATCCGCGTTAAGGGCGCTAACAACTACCATATTCGCTAATCGTAAACCGCCATCGGTAACGAACTATTGTGGACTCCTTTGACAAACTCCGCGACGCCGACCCATTCTGGCAAAACTTTTTTTTTTTTTTTTTTTTTTGAAAATCCTAAAAATGGAATGTAAGGCTCACTTTAAAAATAATCAACAACTAATTTATGCTTTATTGAATTATGTGCAAATAATAATAATATATGTGTATAAATGAGTTTAGGTCTACGGTAAAAAAACATCCTTCTTATATTTTCAAAAAATACAAGCAGCGAGATGCCAAAGCCATCCTCGGCCTTAGTTGTTCCCACAAGGACATCTCTGGAAGGGTGCGGTGGGACGGACAGAGGATTCCTTATCCTTTACTGACGCCAGTGAAGGTCCTGGAGGAACCTTGGACATGATTGGTGATTGAGTTTTCGGTTTGCAAGAAAGAAAAAAATAATAAAGACCTTTTATATCTGTTTATGTTTGTGAACAATTCAATGAGTCATTCTCTTTCTCTGCACCAATAACAGCTCCATCAAGTCGTGTAAAATTAAAAGACACACGCACAGAAAAGGTAGACAAAAAAAATAATA
>NW_028234409.1:26784876-26787376 GCF_977035675.1 Penaeus japonicus | reverse complement strand
GGGAGATGTGGAGACCTTGCAGCACATCTAGGAATAAGGATTCTTTTCTTTCTTTGTCTAGAACGGAAAGTCCTTTCGTCTAACATGTGAAGTCAAAATACAAATGCAAAACACAGAACTACACAGTTACACAGAAAAGTTGAACATTCCCCCCCGGTAGTGATTTAAAGTTTTGGGGACTGTCAATGAAAATAATTTTTAACGAAATATGAGCAGTGTCCCTAAAACCGGAGTGAACACATGTGTTTCTAATGTTATCCAATCTGCACACGGGATGTAAAACTCTCGTTTTGCAGAAGAAAAACCTGTCTTTATTTGCAAGAAATTTGATTAACTTCTTTGCGCTTTCCTAGTTTCCTGCTTTTTTCCATTCTCTATCTTACAATCTCTCTCTCTCTCTCTCTCTCTCTCTCTCTCTCTCTCTCTCTCTCTCTCTCTCTCTCTCTCTCTCTCTCTCTCTCTCTCTTTCACCCTCTTTTCTCTGTCTCTCTCACCCTCTTCCTTCTTAACTCTCCCTCCCCCTCCCCCCTCTCTTCCTCCCTCCTCTCGCTCCCTCATTCGCACCACCCTGTCAACCTCCCCCAATCCCATTCCCCTCTCCCTCTTTCTCCTTCTTCTCCTCCCTTTCTCCCTCCCTCATTCGCACCGCTCTGGCAATACCCCCCCCCCCCAATCCCATACCCCTATCCCTCTTTCTCCCTCTTCTCCTCCCTTTATCCCTCCTTATTTGCACCACACTGTCAATACCCCCCATCCCCCCCCATCCCCATACCCATCTTTCCTCCGTCGAAGGCAGGTATTCTCCCTCACCCACAGCTGTTCGTCCTCTCCTCCCCGCCATTCTGCTTCCTCTCCCCCACAACTTTACTGCCTATAAATACTAATTTGTTTCGTTTATGGCAGCTTCTCGTTTCTCTTGCCTCCCTTTTCTTCCTTTTACTGGGCGCTTCACCTGTACTTTCTTTTTTCTTTTTTCTTTTGCTTCCCTTTCTATTTTATTTTGGTCTGTTGATCTCTCTTTGAAAATAGGGAGTGTGGAATAACATTTCATATGGCTTAAAAGCTCTTACTTAATTCTCTCTCTCTCTCTCTCTCTCTCTCTCTCTCTCTCTCTCTCTCTCTCTCTCTCTCTCTCTCTCTCTCTCTTTCTCTTTCTCTCTTTCTCTCTTTCTCTTTTCCCGTCTATCTCCCCCATTTCCCCTCCCCATTTCCTTTCCCTTTTCCCCCTTCCACTCCCTGTCTCCTTCCCTTCCCCTTTCCCTATCATTTTTTTCTCACCTCCCTCGTCTTTTGATTTTCCTTCTCCTTCTCCCTTTCTTTCCCCTTTCCCTCCCTTTCCGTTTCCCCTTCCCCTTCCCCTTTCTCATACCCCTATCCTTCTCTCTCCCTCTCAATACACATGTATTTAGTGCGATTCATTGATGAAAGAAAATAAAAAACGACAAAAATAAACCGCAAAAAAGTACGAACTGGCGGGTCCCCGGATGTGTGCTGATGAATGAATGAAAGGGTAGCGAAGTGCGTAACAGCAGTAGAGTGAGCGATCGTGCATAACCCTTTGATGCTATCCCTCTTCATATAGAAGCTATTTTATTTATCCTTCCCTATCCATTCATTTAATTAAATCTCTCCTTGTGATTCTAAATCATGATTATTTTCTCCTCTAGTGCCTTCTCTTTCTTCTTCTTCTTTTCTACTTCTTGTTCCTCGTCTTCTTCTCTTTCTGCTTCTTCCTCCTCTTCTTCTCTTTCTGCTTCTTCCTCCTCTTCTTCCTCTTAATCATCTTTCTCTGTCTTCTTTGTTTTGTTACTATTTTCTTCGCCGTCATCTCATTCTTCCAGCTTGCCGTCACCTCCGCCCTTGTTTTCTTACTTCTCATCCTTCACACTGCCCCCCCTACCCCCTATCCCCCCACCCCCCTCCCGACACCAGGACAGGAACTCGTCAGACTGGTACTCATACTACGCGTGGCAATCCGCCTTCCCTTCGACCCTGAACTCGGAACTCTTATTCTATCTGATTTACAGAGCCTCCTTTTTTATTTTTTTGTATATACTCGAAATCCTTAAGTTCCTTCTCTTTGCCCCTGCCTGTGTGTGTGTGTGTGTGTGTGTGTGTGTGTGTGTGTGTGTGTGTGTGTGTGTGTGTGTGTGTGTGTGTGTGTGTGTGTGTGTGTGTGTGTGTGTGTGTGTGTGTGTGTGTGTGTGTGTGTGTGTGTGTGTGTGTCTGTCTGTCTGTTTGTCTGTTTGTCTGTCTGTCAGCCAGTCTCCCTCCCTCTCCCTCTCTCTCCCTCCCTCTCATTTCGGTCTTTAATTCATCCGCCTCCTTTACTTTATCTTCAAGCTCATCCTACCCCCTCCCCCCCTCCCCAATCCACCCCTCATTCACCATCAACCGTCAAAACAGTATTAAGACGGTGGGGCAAGATGCACAAGTAAGGCCGCGGTTTCGTCACGCCTCAGTCAGGGTTGTGAGTGGGAGAGGCATTGGATGGGTGGGC
>NW_028234409.1:26767376-26774876 GCF_977035675.1 Penaeus japonicus | reverse complement strand
TGTGCACATGAATGCTTCTCAAACGACCGTGCCTTATAGAGCTAATTGACCTAATCGGATCTCATGATCATACATTCATCAAATTCTAATTCACAACAGTATCAGTTGGTGATATCTAATCACTTCAGAGATATAAATGGGAGGCTTCGACATGCTACACGGGGCACAGTGATACACAATCCAACGCTGACCTTCTACCACACCTTAACCTTACATCAGCATCGCCGATAAGTCGCTTCCACTCCTCTCCTGACCTTTGCTCTCCCTTGCCTGACCAGAATGCATGATTTTAACCGCAGATTCACCGCGGGTGTAATGTCGAGCATAATAGATGCGTGATTTCATATGCAGTCGTAAATAGGTACGCGCGTGTGCAAGGGCGAGAGCTTGAGCTTGAGCGTGAGCTTGAGCTTGAGCTTGAGCTTGAGCTTGAGCTTGAGCTTGAGCTTGAGCTTGAGCTTGAGCGTGTGCGTGTGCGTGCGCGTTTACGTGAGCGTGTGCATGTGCGTGTGCATGTGCATGTGCGTGTGTGTGTGTGTGTGTGTGTGTGTGTGTGTGTTTGTGTCACTCATTGGTCTGCGTGTCACCAATGCGTGCGCGAATGTGTGCAAATGTATGGTTCAGAAGAGACATTACACGGGACCCATTCCCCGTCCACAGCCACCAAATTTACTCTAATGAACATAATCAACCAGAGCAATGGAGTTCAAGAGCCAATAGCTGAAGAGTGGCCCTTTGTAAGCTTAAGTGGGCGTGACCATGGGTAGCCACGGTCTCACCCAAGGGACAGATGGGGTGCGGGCTGAGAGGAGGAGGAAAAAAAAAGGATGGAAGGAAGGAAGGACGGAAGTAAGTACGGAAGGTAGGAAGGAAGAATGGAGGAAAGGTAGGAAGGAAAGATGGAGGAAGGAAGGAAGGAAGGAAGGAAGGAAGGAGGAAGGGTAGGAAGGAAGGGGATGGAGAGACATCATTCTAGCATCCCCACAAGAGAGGATGAAGCCCTTACAATAACGCTTTGTCCTCGCCCCGTTTCATCCTGTTTCCTTCCCAGAGAGGCTGGTCCATTCTGATCCAAATTGGCCTGCAGAGGCGGTTTAGTTTGTGGTGGGGGGAGGTGTGGTCTGTGGAGGGTCTGGTTTATGGTGGGGTTTAATCACTTCGAAGCGTCGACATGTGCTAGTGTGAGAGGACTGAAAGGTCTCGACATGTCCCTTGATGAATCGGTTGACCTTTAAGCTCTAATAATGAGAAGCGAATACTCGGCGACTCTCGCTACTGACTGAGATGCGCTTTGATATTAATTTTGGCAATATAAACGATAGTCATGTCGATGTTATATCCATTAACCTAGCAGTTGTTATAAAAATCACTCCATCACGAAATACTGAGAGCAAGACAAATAAAAATCCCAATAATCAAAATGCCAAAACTACAACAATGACAACAACAAACTAAAAATAACACCAACAACGATAAACAAACGAAAAAAAATAATAAATCGCCAAACGCACACCAAACAACAAGCCGTGCCACCCTCATAATGCCAACAAGACGTCAACAGTGCCGTAGCCTCCATCCCATAAAACACCAATAAGAAACGCAATCACGACTTCAAGACGACGACCGCGCGTGCAGATCCCTGTCATCACTCCTTGGGGTCTAAACGTCATCCGAGGCCCTATAATCGCCTCCGTATACCCCCACCCCCATCCCCCTCCTTCCAACAGTCTCCTTCCCTCCCTTTAACCTCCTTATTCTTTCTGGCTCACTTAACGTGTCTTGAGAGGGTCTTGAGAGACGATCCAAGTGCCTCAGACCGCACGCTTTGGGTGGGGGCGCTTGGGGGAAGGTGTGTGGGCCAAGAAGCAGCACAAGATATTGACAAAGAATAAAATTTGAATAAATACACCAGCCTAAAATAATACAGGTATTATAATCAAGCAATTCGCTTTGATGTACAGTATGTACATATCTGAATAAATGAAAAAGAAAACGAGTTGTTCATTCTCGTTTTCTTTCGCCCCACCTTCACCCACCGAGCTACACAGAGGGTTTGTAGTGGGTGACAAGTGAGTGAATTATTCATGCATTTACAACAGGTAACCGACGGCGACCACAAGTTGTGAGGCCTGTTGGCTTCTGTAATGCTTTCTTGCCGTTGATTAGCATGTATTGAGATTCATTCATTCATATTCTGTTTCATAGTTTTGTTCTACACTTATGCGTCTACTTGCCTGATTATTTTGCTGTCTGTCTGTCTGTCTGTCTTTTTGTCTGTCTGTCTGTCTGTCTGTCTGTCTGTCTGTCTGTCTGTCTGTCTGTCTGTCCGTCTGTCTGTCTGTCTTTTTGTCTGTCTGTCTGTCTGTCTCTCTTTCCCTCCGTCCCTCCCTTCCTTCCTTCCTTCCTTCCTTCCTTCCTTCCTTCCTTCCTTCCTTCCTTCCTTCCTCCCTTCCTTCCATCCTTCCTCCCTCCCTTCCATCCTGCCTTCTCCCTCCTTCCTTCCTTCCTTCCTCCTCGCTTCCTCCTTCCATCCTCCTCTCCTTCTTCTCCTTCCTCCCCCCTCTCTCTCTCTCTCTCTCTCTCTCTCTCTCTCTCTCTCTCTCTCTCTCTCTCTCTCTCTCTCTCTCTCTCTCCCGCCACCTGTCAAATACACATCTATCACCCAGAAGCACCGACACGCCATTACAAGAAGCGAGCTATTCACGGAGCCTCGCGATAATTTCTGACACCCGGTCCATTACGTCAACTCAGCGGCACCTTCCCAGGGCTGATAACGTCCGACATCAAAAACACCATAACCGACCACAATTACACCTCCCCCACCCCTTCCGTCCCATCCCTCATCCCCAACACATAGGCGGCAAGGAGATGGGTGTGGAGGGGGGAGGGGGGCAGGCAGAGGTCAAGTGGCACCCGAGTCCTGTCCTGCTACTGAGAAAGTGTCGAAGCTGAGGGGGGTGGAGAGAGAGAGAAGCCTCTTGAGATGTGTAAATAAGAGACCAAAAGGGGAGTTGGAGGAGAAGGGGAAAGGAAAGAAAGAAAAAAAAGAGGAAAAACGAAAGGAAAGAAAAAAAATAGGGGTGAACAGGAGATCAGTATTTGTTTTAGGCCGAGGCGCAAAGCCATATACTCTATGTTCATAAAATGTCAATATAAATCAAATCAAATCAAATCTTCGCACCTTTTTCCCATCGATAGCAAAAAAAAAAAAAAGAAAAAAAAAAAAACGATTGCTACCTCCAACCTCAGCGCAATACTCACCCTCCTTGTCCCTCTGTTCTCTCCCTCTCCCTCGCCCTCCCTGTCCCTCTGTCCTCTCCCTCACCCTCCCTGTCCCTCTGTCCTCTCCCTCGCTTTTCCAGTCTCTCTGTACCCTCCCTTGCCCTCCCTGTCCCTCTGTCCTCTCCCTCGCTCTCCCAGTCTCTCTGTACCCTCCCTGTCCCTCTGTCCTCTCCCTCGCCCTCCCAGTCCCTCTGTCCTCTCCCTCGCCCTCCCTGTCCCTCTGTACCCTCCCTTGCCCCCCAGTCCCTCAGTCCTCTCCCTCACCCTCCCTATCCCTCTGTACTCTCGCTTTCTTTGCAGCGCCGAGCCAAATTTTTACTCTCCTCAGTAAGCCCTTGAGTGTATTCTTCCCCGTGTCTCCGCCGGCGAGGCCCCCTTATCACAGCCCGACATTCCCCCTAGGAGCGGCGGGCATGCATAGGAATGGGGTGCTTGGTCGCCGCTGTCAAAGTCATCTGCATACGATATACGGGCCGGATGGTTCCTTACCGACACGCTGAGGTGGATGGGGGGGGGGGGGAGAAAGGGGGAGGGGAGAGGAGGGGATGGAGGAGGGGAAGGGGGAGGGAAGGCAGGGGAGAGAGGGGAAGGAGGCGAGAGGGGAAGGGGAGGGTAGAATAGGATAGGGACGAGATAGAGGAGTAAGGGGAAAGCGTGAACAGAGGTGGGGTCAGTGGGAGGGAAGTGGGAGAGTAGGTGCTGGGTGAGGGGGACGGGAGGGGAAGAGGGGGGTGGAGGGGACGGGAACGAGGTTGATTTCAGTTTCCTAATACTAGGTCGACTAAAATGGAAATACGAGGAATTTTCAACGCAAATTTTCCCCTGTAAGCAAAAACATTGTTGTTATCAAAGAAATCTCTCTCTTTCTTTCCCTTTGAGTGAATAGATTAAGGTAAGGAATTTAGAATTTTTAATCTAATTTTATAAAAAAAAAAAAAAATCAGAAAAAGATGCTCTGACGCGGCCTACCATTTCGACAGCCGAAAGGCCTACGTGGGCGCCATCCCCTTGAATGCAATACCAGTAGATTTCCCTGGGTAGACATTGCAACGGTGCTCGTAACGTATGCAAAGTAGTTAAGAATTTCTTCGATGGAATGGATGTAATCTAGCGTTCATTGCCGTCATAGTCTTTGTAATCTGCAACATTTTGTGTGCATACTTACACACACATACACACATACACACATACACATACACATGTGTGTGTGTATGTGTATGTGTGTATGTTATATATATATATATATATATATATATATATATTATATATATATATATATATATATATTATATATATATTATATATATTATATATATATGTATATTTTATTATATATTGTATATGTATATATATATATATATATATATATATATATATATATATATATATATATATATATTATATATATGTATGTATGTATGTATGTATATACATAATCAAAATATGAAGAATAATGAGGACCAAAAAGCACTTACCATTTGCGTGGAACTTTTTGGCTTCCTGTTGATATCTGGGACCTTCTGACCAGCTGGAAAAAAAGAAAGATATTGGATTAAACACTAATAAATTATCATCTAAAATCAACTTTATCCTTAAAACCGTATGCTCTATTTTACACCTACACATTTTTTTTTCCTTTTCTTTAATATTTTTTCTTGTGTTTTATCTTATATATGCCCTGCAAATAGGCGATTCAACCAAGTGGTAAAAATAAATTAAACTTTAGGCCATAACGTCTTCCGAAATCCTGCGACCTTGGTAATGGTTATGACGCAGCGTCTATGTCACACCCATACAATGGGCGGTACCTCAGGGTGGTGCCCTTTATTACTTGTTAATGTCCTGCACGCGGGCACTCCCTTGCCGTTATGCACATCTGCTGCAATCACTGCGATGCTGGCACTGTCTTGATATGTAGTGTGCAACGAGTTTAATTGCACGGCGTCAAACTTGCACCAACAGGGTGACAATAAATCAAATGGAAGAACAATATAACAACACTAGTTCTAGTCGCACATCTGGCTTCCCGCTCTGGTGACCTGACAGGATCAAGTGTCTTAGTCTGAAGGAGTTGAACTTCCTTGGAAAAATAATGAATGCAAATATAAAGCAAAATGAATTGTGGAGCGAAAAAAAAACTAATCAATCCACAAACCGATTTTCTTGCTCATCGTTATTTCCCACAACAAGTTATTTATAGATCGCCCTCGTCGTCTTCGAAACATATAGAAAAAAATCGTAGGTAGATATAGGTCTGGCACCTCTTTCACACCCCTCCCATGATGCCAAATATTTGACCTACAACGAATACACAAGGGGTTACTGTGCATCAGACGTAAGGAAAGCACTGACACTTCTCCTCACTGTGTTCAAAAGGACCTCGGATATGCGTACTTGTATCGACATGTCTGCTGGTATTAAATGAGCTGCGGTTAAGCAGTCTCACTTTATACATTCATATAACTGATTACCTATCTCTGTCTACACCCATAACTGTATCATATATACCGCCCACGTATCCACGTATCTTTTCCTCTCCCTCTCCCTCTCCCTCTCCCTCTCCCTCTCCCTATCCCTATCCTCTCCCTCTCCCTGTCCCTGTCCCTATCCTCTCCCTCTCCCTCTCCCTCTCCCTCTCCCTCTCCCTCTCCCTCTCTCTCAAAGCTGAATGATATGCAAAAATCAGTAAAGTAAACTCGTATCATTAGACTGAATGAATGAGCTTTGTCAGAACAGAGTGATATGACAAGCTTAACGTAAAAAAGGCTTTACAATGAATCCCAAATGTATATTGTACAACTCGATACTAGATGGAGTTTACTGAGGCATAGGCTAACAGCAAATCAAGGCATTTGCACAGTTACATTATGTGTGTAAGAAAGAGAACAGGGACTCTATCAAGTGGTACACCGATTTTGATAAAATATAAAGTGTAGAATGAACAGCAATTGTGATTTTATAGACACTATTAGTAATTGTTGAAGAACACAACGACTCAATGAAAATGCTCTAATATACTTTAATATTGCACCCCCCCCCTTGTCCAGTGTGTCTTCACCCGCTGTAATAATCTTAATTGCAGCGGGGAGGGCATGGTCGTGTGGAACGAACACAGCGGGTTTTCGAGAGACAGGAGAGAGAGAGAGAGAGAGAGAGAGAGAGAGAGAGAGAGAGAGAGAGAGAGAGAGAGAGAGAGAGAGAGAGAGAGAGGGAGAGAGAGAGAGAGGAGGAAGAGAGAGAGAGAGAGAGAGAGAGAGAGGGAGAGAGAGAGAGAGGGGGAGAGAGAGAGAGAGAGAGGAGGGGGGGAGGGAGAGAGAGAAGGGGGAGAGAGAGAGAGAGAGAGAGAGAGAGAGAGAGAGAGAGAGAGAGAGAGAGAGAGAGAGAGAGAGAGAGAGAGAGAGAGAGAGAGAGAAGAGAGAGAGAGGGGGGGGAGAGAGAGAGAAGAAAAGAGAGAGAGAGAGAGAGAGAGAGAGAGAGAGAGAGAGAGAGAGAGAGAGAGAGAGAGAGAGAGAGAGAGAGAGAGAGAGAGAGTACCCCTAAAGACAAAAGGGCCGGGCCAGGCTCACCCACGGAGGAACGTGTCAAAATATAGGAAATCTCAAGGGGCTGTGATCCGAGTAGACGTTTACGAGGAAGGTAAACATATCGAAAAAGCGGGAATGGTAGGCGCGTGTGGTGTTCCGTTATTGTGCGCTCTGCCGGGCTGTGATGCTCAGAGTTTGTGTTATGGGGAAGCATGACCCTTTGTGTTATGTCCTAGGAGTTGTTATGTAGAGGTATTTCACTTCCCTATTTTGCTTTGTGGTATTGTGGGCGGCGTTGGATTATGTTATTAGGTGCTGATGGCGAGAGTCGTGCTAAACTACTCTGCATTTATTAAAAATTATGCCAGTAAGTGTTGTCCTTCTTAATCTTACGCTTTTATATGCTTCTTCCACCATAGCGCTTTGGGCTTGTCTACACCTGACCAGCCTGGCTTACACTGAGGCGACCCTTAAGCCCTCCGATTGAATCTTCTGTCATCCTCCGCTATCACAGCCTCGTACTATAAGACTTTTAGCTCGTATATACAGTACAAGGTACACGTGCGCGCAATCTGTACGTATCATTTTAAATATATCACCACGCGGAAGGATATATAATAAGCGCATGAAAGCCTCGCTGACAGAGCTATGTACACGTGCACATCTCGTCTTGTTAGTCTATCTGTGCGAAGCG
>NW_028234409.1:26737376-26752376 GCF_977035675.1 Penaeus japonicus | reverse complement strand
AAGGAAAAAAAATAAGGAGGGGGAGACTGATAAAAAAATATATATATATGAGAAAAATACACAGAAACCCCAATAAATAAAAAATAAAACTGGTTGTTTCCCTCCCTCAGACGCTGACAAACCCGACTCCAATATCGGTTCGCTGCAAAACATCACGAACCCATACCGTCCCCGACCACGATGAAATCCCATGCTTTGTTTACAGTGCAGGATGGGTGTGGATTCTCTTAATTACAGAGAATCAGGGACCTTATGTCAACACCACACAAACGAGGATCAGGCAGGGGAGAGGGAGCTGGGGGGGAAGGGTGAGGGGGAGGTTCATCTCAACCCTCTTTCCCCTTACAACTAGGCTTTGCCACGGCCTCCATTTCCCTTTAAATAGGCAAGTGAGCAATAAACAAAGCCCTAACAAAGACAGATCAAGAATTAAGAAAATTATACCACATCAACATAAACAAACAAAGAAGGAAAAGGATGTCACCGCGAGATGAATACCAACTGTTTATTTATGCGTGTCTTTGTGACATTCCCGGCCTAAAGTTGACCAGCTGGCGTCCCATTCACCGACAGGACCAGGCAAGGGCCCGAGGGAGGCGCTCTTCTTCTGCTACAGGTAAGACACAAGCGGGATTTATCTTTCTTTCTTATATGGGTTTTATATGGGATAGTAGTTAGATAGGTAGACGGGTAGATAGGTAGTTAGGTAGGTAGATAGATGGATCATCTATAGACTGACAGACAGTTGTGTAGATAAAAAGATAGACTAATTGAAAGAGACAAATAGATAAATAGTCAGAAAGAGAGAGAGGCAGGGGGAGGGTAGGCAGGACTAAGGGTAGCAAATGTGAAAATACATAAAAAGATAAGTCGATACAGACTATCTTTTCGAAGGGGAGAGTGGCTGTGGTGCCCTCAGATAGCCCTACGAGGGGAGACGCAAGGAAGAGCTGCAGCTGTTCATGGGAAGCGGTGGTGTACGTTCCACGATGTAAATCTTACAATAAACTGCAAGGGGTGAAGAGAGGGGCGTGGAGGAGGATGCAAGAAGGATATTCTACAGGTGGGAAGGCATGCAGGAAAGAAGATAATTTGTGTCCTTTATTAATAGGAAAGCCATTCCAGTTACTTCTTTCCATTTCAGTCAATAATCCGGCTTCAAGTATACCCTCCTTTTAGACTTTTTTGTGCCTTTTCTGACTGTATGCAACGAGGAGGAAGAGTCAATATTAGTTCGCGGTTAAAGGGATACACCGGACAAGCATAATGATGTTGTCGCAGATATTGCAGGGGTTGGAATGGTGCAAAAGAAAACAAGGCGTGCATGCGTGTTGACGTACTTGGCAGCCAATCACAGAATACGACATGCAAATCCCTCGGATGGGATTGGTTATCGGCTATGAACAATCCCCTGAGGTTATCGCAAAACAGACGCCCTTCGAACCTTTCGGTAAATAATTCTGGCTCTGTAACTGGGTTCGTTAACTTATTTTGTTTTAATTATAGTCGCACTAAAAGCCGTTCAACCGAAATGTTCGAATGAATGTTTCAGCCGTTGAACAGTCCACCGGAAAATCCAGTGCAACAACATGCAATTTTGCCTAATTCCCTCAGCTGCATAATCGCACTCAGTTAAAAGCTATCGTTACTTTAACAGAAGAAACTGCAACATGCAAACAGCTTCGAGAATGTTCAGAGAATCCATCATTCTGTTGTTGACGAACCTCTTATGTTGACGCCATTACTCTCCAGGAGGTAGAGTTAGATAAGCTTGCTGAAAGCTGAACATGTTCTTCGCGTACCATGAGAGATGTGCCCTAACTATACCCAGCATTTGTGAGTGTGAATATAAGTATAGGTATACATCTAAGGGGAAAAAATAGTGTGAGTGTACATGTTTAAGTGAGCGTGTGTTAGAGATATGCCCCAACTATACCCAGCATTTGATAATGGGAGTGTGAATGTAAGTATACTATAAATCTAAATACAAAACTTAGTGTAAGTGTATATTTACAAGTGAGTGTATGGTAATGTAAGCGTGCTTGTATGTGTGGCTATCTGTAAACGCGCGAGTCCGCCTTGGTAGTTATGTTGACTGAAGGAATTTTGCTTTAAGAATGCTCACGATTATAATTAAACGTGGAAACAGACGTGAGAGGAATAGATGGATATGAGTATGAGCGCGTTCGTGAAGGCTCGCATGCCAATAAGCCGTAGAAGAAATACATAAGCATATGAGACTTATCATCACGTGTATTTGCTGTGCACTTAACTTTCACGGGCGAGAGAGAGAAAGAAAGAGGCCTAGCACTTAACCCCATATTAATAATGGAACAGGTCAATATATACAAGGCTTACCCTGTATCGAGGGGACTCCATAATCATATTACCCAAGTGGTATTTATCCAGCCACCAATATCGCAATTAACTGATTCGTGAACAAACACTATTAACTCATTATATATTCTTACTGCGGTTCTCAAACGGAAAAGCGTTGGAGGATGCACTTATTAGGTGAGTTAGCCCCTTGCTATATGCAAATAAAGTCAGGTAATAGTGCACATGCTACTTCTGGCAATATCATCAGCCAAGAGCGTTGCTGACAGCTTGGCCTAATTTATGAATATTGGTCACAGAAAAAGTATACGGATAAGGCGAAGAAATAAATGTGACAGTATTGTACAGTATCTTCTATTTAGTCTTATAAAAAAGACAATAATATTACGACAGTGCATATTTTCAGCCTATGATATTCTAAAAATAAATTGAGTTATATCACAACTTGTCCAGGCTTGCTCTCACACACACACACACACACACACACATAGAGAGAGAGAGAGAGAGAGAGAGAGAGAGAGAGAGAGAGAGAGAGAGAGAGAGAGAGAGAGAGAGAGAGAGAAATTCACAGACAAACAAAGCTACACTACTGAATTAAATGACTACACATTTGTCCCGTCTTATGCAAGAAAGCCCCAATCTTTCCTAATTTCGGTTAGGGACGAAGGACACATACTGTGACACATTAGACGAATGACTTATGAACCTACGGCGGCGAGGGGAGAGAAGCAGGTGAGGGGAGAGTCCTCCGTACACCTGGGACCGAGATGTATTTCGTCATAATTATAACATACTAACTTAATGTTACCTGAGGGGAAGGAAAAGGAGGGGGAACTAAGGGAAATGAGTGATAGAGGGATATTTGTGTTTGTATATGTATATGAGGAGGAGAGGAAATGAAAGAGGAAAGGAAGAAGGGACACGAAGGAAGGGTAGAAGGGAAGGCGGGAGGGAGAAACATACGGTGAAGAAGAAAAAGAGAAAATAAGATAAAAAAGTGAGGGTGAGACAGTGAGGACGGCATACACAGAGAGAGAGATAAAGAGAGAGAGAGAGAGAGAGAGAGAGAGAGAGAGAGAGAGAGAGAGAGAGAGAGAGAGAGAGAGAGAGAGAGAGAGAGAGAGAGAGAGAGAGAGATGAGATGTAGAAGAAGAAGAAGAGGAGGTGGAAGGAGGAAGAGGGAGAGGAGAGGGAAGGATTCAAGAGAAGAGAAGAAACGAAAGTAGGGGATAAAATAAAGTAGAAAAAGAGCGGAGAAAGGAGGAATACGGAAAAGATAAAATTCACGCCGGCCTCAAAAAGCCTTCTGAACAGGTTCACATAATCTATGACACTTGGCTCGAAATCTTAACAGATCACGTGACCCTTGGGCATTCCGGCCACTTTTCGAGGAATTTCCATTCCGTCACGTACACATAAGATAAATATTGGCCTTCACTGAAAAAAATACTGCGGCAAAGCGCACACAACACACATATAGTTAATAAAAGATTATAAACAGTTGCTGAAAAATACTGCTCGTATAGGTTTGAAAGTAACTATGGAATATCTTTTTCTTTTGATTCTTAGCTAGATTTAATTTCATGTACTATATAACCTGTGTATCAGTGACAAGACGACAAGGAAACAGTCACTGACTTTTGCGCCTGGCAGTGACCTCACCAAAGCGATGTGACTATCAGCTGCTAAGGTCACTTACATCGTCGTTCATTCTGTTTATTCAGCTCTCGATATCAATTATTCGCCTTTATATATATATATATATATATATATATATATATATATATATATAAAAATATAAATATATTTATATATATATATGTATATGTATATATATATATTATATATATATATATACATATATACATGCATATATATAGGCATATCCATATGTGTATGTGTATGTGTGTGTGTGTGTGTGTGTGTGTGTGTGTGTGTGTGTGTGTGTGTGTGTGTGTGTGTGTGTGTGTGCGTGCGCATATACATATATCCTATATATGCATATATATATATATACATACATACATACATACATATATATATAAACACATACATACACACACATACACACTCACACACACACACACATACACACACATATATAATATATATATATACATATATATATATATATATATATATATATATATATATATATATATATATATATATATACATTACAATGCTAGACATTCCACAACAAAACATTTCATCCAGCCATGAACCAAACCCCATTACCCCCTTACCCCCACCTCAACTCAACCCCCTAAAAATTCAAAAAAAATTAAACCCAACCCCAAAAACACAAGCCCGAGCGCAGGCCATCGAAACACGCCCGCACGCCCGGCTGGCTTGCAGGCTGGCAGGCTGCAAGACTTCGTTCGGGAGGCGCACCACAGACCACCCTAATCCGCCGCATGTAAACACTTTCAATCTCCATCACGCATGTCAACGCCGTCATCCAGCACTTCTTATCAAAGGCTCCGGAGATCCTTGCTTCTTAGAAGTCCCACTCCGGCAACAAAGGAGTCCTGAGTTATTTGACGGGTCCCCAGGATGTCCATGCAGCCTCCTGTGCTTGACTAAAGGCAGACAGAAGTTACTTGATTTTTTTTTTCTATCGTGAGGACTTCTTGATTCTATTTTTTTTTTTTTTTTTTTTTTTGAGTGGGTCCGTTGCTTGATTACATTGACAAAGAAAAATAGTTAAAGAAGTGAATAATGTCAATATCAGGGCATATCATACTAACGGTATTAGTATAATAACAAATAAAGATTTTTTTTTTTATAATTTTAAACACGAGAAAGTAAGGAGAAAAGAATGTCAGAGCAGAACAAGCTAACACCCAAAACACATTGTGTACGACCTTCCCTGAGTACTGAATCCTGATAAAACTTTAAAGTTTCAGGTCAGTTGTCGCTAAAATTGAGAAATATGGCACATACTTTATAATTGTGTTGGGGTCAAGAAAAATATCACGACCTTTATATATCAAATAGCATAAGTATATAAATTAACAAAAAATATCAATAATAATGAAAAAATAATGGTAATAATAATAGTAGTAGTAATAAAAAAATGATAATAATGATAATAACAACAATAATACTAATCATAATCATAATAATAATAATAATTGTTTATATTCCTAATTTAAGAATAGATAAAACTAAATAGAATGGAAATAGCATACAAAAATAACACTAACAAAAACCACATCTCCTTGAACATAAATAATAGCACAATTGATCAAGAAATCAATTTGGGTAGGCTGATAACAGATTGCTTACCACTGCCACAACCAACTGCCTACCTGTCTGTTGTCAACACAGTCATTCACCATACCACAACAATCGTTAAATATTTACTTGAGTTTAATTTTGTCCTAATGAGCAAACTCACCTCAGGTCATACACTATGTCTTTCACCTGTCCACTCACGTATAACTTGTGAGGAAAACTGTTTCCTAACCGTGATAAAGGAAAAAAATCTCCTTTCTATACATCTGTTCGTCGTGTTTGTACTGTGCTGCTTACATCTAAATCTTGCATAAAAATCTTTATCGGTCTCTCTATCTCTTTCTCTCACTATATGTGTGTGTGTGTGTGTGTGTGTGTGTGTGTGTGTGTGTGTGTGTGTGTGTGTGTGTGTGTGTGTGTGTGTGTGTGTGTGTGTGTGTGTGTGTGTGTGTGTGTGTGTGTGTGTGTGTGTGTGTGTGTGTGTGTGTGTGTGTGTGTGTGTGTGTGTGTGTGTGTGTTTGGCTAGTATGCTCTTTCTTCATCCCTTTATCCTCCCCGATTATGAGGATACGCGGAGGATAAACTCCTCAAATATAAACATCCTCGACCGGAGCCTAACACTGAGCCTCCGCCCGTGTCTTTCTGCTTCCTTTCTTCCAAACGGTAGATACAAAAATTGCTTGTTATTGTTGCCTTACTAATTCTTCGTTTTCACAGCAGTAGGTTAGGATACATATTTACTTACAATATATACATACGCACACACACATATATATATCGGCAGAGAGAAAGAATACGGAAAAAAAGAGAGAGCAGCGCGAGAGAAGATGACAAGCTGTGAAGGCACATTGGCAAGATTCCTACGGCATTCCTGCAGGACTCGGAGGTGGCGGAGGAGGGAGGAGGGGGGGAACCTGAAAGGCAGGGGGGACCGAAAAAAAGAAAAGGGGGAGAGGAAGAGAGAGTCCGTACCCCCCTCCCTCCCTCCCTCCCCAAGCCCCCACTCTGGTAGTAGAGAGCAACAAACTTTGGCGCAGTCAGCCTATGCGAGGGAGAAGTTTTCAGTTTTAGACCTGTATAAAAGGGAAAGGGAACATTGGTTCTATAAGGAAATGGGATGGGGAGAGGGGGGGCACGACGCAGAATTGGAGGAGAGAGAGTAAATACAAAGGCAAAAAGACGAAAAATAGCATCCCATCGGCGAATCCTTCCTCAAAAAATCAAGGAAAAAGAAGAATGCGTCCCAAAGGATGAAAAAACAACAAGATAATGCAAGGAAACAAAAGACGGTCCAATAACCAAAGCGCTGCTCGCAGGGAAACAATAAGTGAAATAAAGGAGGTCTCGGACGGGCCATCAACAGCGCCATCTGCGACACACAAGCCATCGAACTCTACCTATCTAGCGGGAGGGAGGACGCTAACTTGGAACTACCGCATTAGATCCCCTTCTGGCGTTGCCAAGGAACCATCCTTGTCCTCGAGCCCCGACAGATGGCGAGGGCGTCGCGTCGCACTCTAAGATGTGAGGCGTCTTTGTCACTCGGGGAGGCACATGCTGTTAATTTCCATCGGGGAAAATCTCTAATGGAAACTTGTTTGGGAACTATGGCTTCCTATTTTTTATTTTGCCTTTTATTCGCCTCTCTCTTCCTTCCCCTCTCTCTCTCTCTCTCTCTCTCTCTCTCTCTCTCTCTCTCTCTCTCTCTCTCTCTCTCTCTCTCTCTCTCCTTACACACACACACAAACACACACACACACACACACACACATATATATATACATATACATATATATATATACATATATACATACATATATATATATATATGCATATATACATATATATACATATACAGACATATATATATATATATATATATATATATATATATATAGAGAGAGAGAGAGAGAGAGAGAGAGAGAGAGAGAGAGAGAGAGAGAGAATTTGTATACAGTATAAGTATGTATATTGTTAAGCCAAATGCACGTCTACTTTGAAGTCAGGGACAGAACAGTGGTCACGACCCCATAAACCCCCGGAATGAGAGGTCGACGGTCAAATGCGAAGCCGTGAGTGTCAATACCCGCCGATCAAGATTATCAATCGTCAATAATCGAAGCTCTTAACATGTACTTGAGGATGTCAGATGTCTCAATACAACCTGACACTCACATGAAATCCTTGCAGAGAATCTTTATAATTTTCCTATTTCTGTGTATCTGAATTAGTTTCTGCAATCAGGCTAAAGTAAAGTTTGAGTTGTTGTTTTCAACAATGGCTAGAATCTGGAATTCAATTTAACCTGGCAGCATATGAATACCTAACTATTTCATTTATTTCCACTGTCCGATTTGATTCCTATTTTCAATTTATATACTTCAATTAAGTTCCTTCTTACTTTAAACACAAACCAAAGGAAGCTAGCAGCGAGAGATAATCAAAATATGCAAAGCAGTTGTTTATATACGGGTCTAATGAAATCATTTATACGCGCACTATCTTGCATCAAGCGATACGGTGCTGCCATCTATGGGGTGGATGGAGGGGAGTGCTGCCATCTATTGGCTGCGGGGGAGGCAGTCACACGTGGAACTGAGGGTCCATTCATTTTTATGTTACGGTCGGAGGAGGAGTTAAGGACCTTATTAGAACTGTTCATTTTGCTAAATGAGACGTGAAATGATGATCCCATGTTCACTTACAGAAATTGAAAAAGTGAGATGGCAGAGCAGCTCTGCTAACAAAAGTAGGTGTTGTCAAATGTTGAACTTTCAAGTCGAGTGAAGATTTCAAGTTTTTCTGTGAAAAGATATTAGATTTCAGGATAACGTTGTCTGGATAGCACAAGGTAACAAAAATACCGAAACTTGATTAAATTTCATTGCCATATTTGCTCGTCCGTTTCATTTCAGTTACAAAAGCGTTTAGCCATTCCACGTTATACGAAATATTCACTGCGATTCCCTTGTTTGCACCACTGACATCAAACATCGATTCCCCTTTATTTCCAATAGAGAAATCCGAATATTTATTGCAACTTTGTGTACACAGAACAACAATTCATAGCTGGAAAGGATTGCTTGGGATCAGATGCAGCGAGGGAGAACAAGCATGGGGTATCCCTTTTGACATCAGAAGAGCGATCCGAGTGCAACGTTCGAAACACAGCAATCGCCAAATTGTGTAAATGACCGCAGGCAGCGTCTGTACAGGAGGGTCGCCTGGCCTCGGTGCACAAGAGCGTGCGGTAGTATTTGCTCTTCGCATTGTACGCTCTGATAAAGTATAAAACATTGCTGTTAATTTGTTGGTAATCGAGAAGTAAGAATAAGAAGAGTATTATGCTAGACTGCTGAAATAAGATTTTTTTTAATATCTTATAAAAAGATATGCGGCTTAACCTGGTCTAGCCGAGGCATGGGCGTGGTGAGGAGGACGGTCTTGGCAGTAATCAGGGCGTATGAGCCGCAGATAAGCCGCCGTCTCAGGGGAAATACCCGAGTGCCTCTACTTACGCTACATCGCTAGGGGGCGGGATGCTTTAAGTACATTTTGAATCGCTAAATGAAAGTATACACTTATCTCTTCATATGAAAAATAACATATCCAATTTCTAAATAAAAGGAGGGAAACGTCTTCGCTATAATTTCGAAGAAAACAACTAGTCCACGAGAAAGAACAGTAATAAGTTGCGAGACTACACAAAGAGTAGCCTTGGTCAGTTGACTGCCGAGTTCCCATGGGGCTAGGGAGTAGTGGACTACGGAGGGGACTTGGCTGATCAGGCAGATACGGAAACTGAAACTACACAGGAACTCAGATAAACCTCGTCGTAGCAATAGGCCTCCTGAAGATTCCCTGTGGCCTCCGTCGGGAAAATATCATGGCTTTCGTGATATCCTCTCGTATATTACTCTAATCTCCCGCCCTTCATTTAACGTCTCTCTCTTTCTTTCTTTCTTTCTCTTTCTCTTTGTCTCTCTCTCTCTCTCCATTATTTTCAACTATTCCTATAGGCACGTTTATCTTAATCGAACTCAAAAGTTCAGCTAATTGAACATATTTAATAATTGTGCTTTCTTTGTGCTTTAGTCACAAAGCAAAAGAAGTGAAGATCTATATTCCCATTCAAGTGCGTGAACTCATTTTCCTTAATACATATACACAAGGGAACTTTGCATCCTTCTATTCATGTATAATAAGAGCATACACATATCGCAGGTTTTAACAACAATACGGCAGTTAAGCACAATAGAAAACTACTTAAATATATAGTGGTCGTAACTAAAGCCCCTAAATCTGACCGCTTAGATTCTTCCTTAAGCTGAACTTGGGGGGAATATATTGCATACTTATTATAATATTCACTAAATGGATAAATCGGCCTACAACGAATTCGTGCTAATACGCTTTAGCTCATTTTGGTTACGTTGATAAAAAAAAATACTCCTGATCAACAATTTTTTAAAGAACAAATATAACATATATGTGGCAAAAAAAAACTTACAGGGAATATAAACAGCAATTATACGGTAACAATCCCCCATAACAGTACTATCTTTTAGCACATCAAAACGACTTGCTATCAAAAGGCAATTTATTTGGGGAAATGAGAGATACAGGAGAGAAGAGACATAACAATCTTCAAACAGATAGCCTGAGCAATAGCAGCTTGCCTCGTTGCTTTGGTCTTCACTTGTTGCCAGTAAGGACCACCGTGTTATCATCAAATAGCCCTAGGGATAGAGGAGGCCGATACCATCTTTAACTTTACAACTACGATTTACTACGCTAAAGCCCTGGTATTTTAGGAAGGAAAGAGTCTTCGAGGGAAGAGCAGTGAGTGAGAAGGAGAGAGAAATATAGAGATGTATGTGGATGGTGATGGAGAGAGAGATAGATAAATAGAGAGAGAGAGAGAGAGAGAGACGAACAAAGAGGTGAGACCAAAAATAGCCCTCCATATGTAACTGCTATAGCGGCGCCCCTCCGCTTCTATAAAACAAAATAGAAAATAAAAGTGACCCTCAGAATGACTTCCCGCGGTGGGGGGTCTCAAGGAGTCGGCAGAGATTGGCAGGGGTAGTAAGGGGGGTGGGAGGAGAGGGAAGGGGGGGTCGGGGGATGGGAGGAGAGGGGAGAGGGGGAGTGGCTCATAACCCCAGGTGAGAACTGCGTGTTTACTGATGCTTTGATATGATTCCTTTTGCTCTCGTATCCCTTAGGACTTTAGACGGATCTCTGGGGTCTTCGGGCGGTCTCGTCAAGGGGGTTTTAGGGCTCTGTAAATTGCGAGAAAGTCCAGACGCAAGACATGTCACAGGTCGTAGATGGTATCTCTTTGTGTGCGTGTGTACATGTGTGTGTCTTTTGTGGCCTGGGAGCCCTCCCGATAACTCCGAGCCGTTTTCCGCTTTACTGGTTATTTCTAGTTGTGTCAGCTCGAAAGAATGCAATGTAATGAATGGTTTAAGCATTCCGAGCCTACTGGTGCAGTATGTCTCCCAAAGATGACATGCAAGAGATAAAACCCGAGGCTTTGTTCAGATACTGGAGGAAGTGACGAAGGTAGTGATTTAAGACGATTTTGAGGTGAACTTTCCACTTCCTTTTCTGCCGAAAATCGAATGTATGTGATACCAACTTAGGATATCATGATATAGATAAAAATAACAAATGTAAAAAAAAATCGAGAATAAAGGCGAGACGACCATATAAATACACGAATATCAATTCATTGGGCCGCACACATGAACACTAACACACGCACACACACACACACACACACACACACACACACACACACACACACACACACACACACACACACACACACACACACACACACACACACACACACACAACACAACACATACGCACCAAACACACACACATACACACACACACAATAAGAAAGCCCCACACACACAGAGATTCAGTTGAGTGATAGAACGAACAACTGTTGGTCAGCCTGTCTACGAGAACAGTCACTGGCGAGCAGACAAGATGTAATCCTCCATCTCGGGACTTCACACGATGACCCGACAGATTCTTTGCAGGAATGATCTTATAAACAATCCTCAGGTAAAAACAAACATCCCTGACAGGGGTCAAAGCATAGCCTTCCATCCCGGTAGACTGCAGTGACGGCTGTCAATTGGAAATGGGTGTAAAAGGTGAGGAATGGATGAGATGTATAAAAGGGTGTGATAAATTTTGTTTACAAATACACTGGAGTAAAACAGAGGTGTCACTTATAAATCTACATTTAAGGAAAAATCTTATGCAGTAAAATATAAACATTTCCACTAGGGAAAAAAAATCACACGATGCTGCTTGCATGCAAATTTATATGTTACATTTTACATTTTATGTATCTCAGTCCCGTACGTTTCTGTGCACTGTTCATACATAAGTTATAATGTGTATGTGAACATGCATACTGTGTGTATGTGTGTGTGTGTGTGTGTGTGTGTGTGTGTGTGTGTGTGTGTGTGTGTGTGTGTGTGTGTGTGTGTGTGTGTGTGTGTGTGTGTGTGTGTGTGTGTGTGTGTGTGTGTGTGTGTGTGTGTGTGTGTGTGTGTGTGTGTGTGTGTAGAGAGAGAACGCGAGAGAGAGCGATAGATGCTTGCACATATTTGCATGTATATACGATATATATGTATAATTAGTTACTCATATACGCATATCAAAACATGCACGCACTTTATAAAACCGTACACAGACGTACGCACGAGAAATTGGGTATTGGGAGACAAAGGGAGATGGATGGGGGGTGGGGTGGGGTGGGGTGGGGGGTGGGGTGGGGTGGGGGGTGGGGTGGGGGGGGGGGTTGAGAGCAATAGCTACACCCCGCAACGACAAGCGCCTACACTACTTTGCAGATTAAAAACAAACAGGAAAATCCTCGCTTTCATTTACTCTTTGGCGTATGTTAAGCCTCATACATCAAAGACTTTGCGACATAAACTGCTCGGAGGACCAGGGCGCTAATAAGAAAGGTAAACAGTTTCCGGTCAGATAAAGTGGGCTAGACTCTCGGATACAAAAGGCACAACGATACCAAGTGCAATCACTGATAAGAACAATACCAAAAAAAAAAAAGAAAAAAAAAGAATCCGATATATATATAAAAAAGACATAGTGGTTACTTCACTTCATTAAATTCATGACAGAGATAAATGAATCCGCGGAGGGAATATTTACATACAACCAACCAGAGTTCCTTATATGCAAGTCAACACAGATGTTTGAAATCGGCGAAGCGAATCCACTCTATCGTCTGCCCTTCAGTATCGCATCCCCCCCCCCCGCTTCTTCCCCCTCTCCCCACCCCCCCTAGGAACGACTGCATGCAATCGGTGGCAGATGCGTGCGTTCATTGCGCTTTCTTTTATATTACGCGTTTGTGGTTTATTGTCTCCGTTGTTTTGCCTTTCTCTTGCTATGAAAAAGATGGTCAACAAAGTGAGCATTTATATAAAAGAAAATGTTTCCTATAAACTATAAATAAGCGTTTCTTAACTAATGGGTCGCCAAGATTTTTTCTTAGATCGTTTACGTATAATGTCTATGCCACTTTCCTCTTTTTTCAATTCTAAAAAAAGTCATTAAATATTTAGACGACCACTTAATACATAAGGTTTCTGAGGGTCGCATTAGTTGGCAGGGACAGAAATAAGGATCACAGCTCAGAAATGCCAAGAACCACTGCTATACTGAAACAATGTAGGGCATCTCGGCAGCCAATAATTCAGTATCGAAATAACATCTATTTCAACCCGTACAGAGATGGGGAGGGGGGAGGAGGAGGGATAGGGGAAGGGGGAGGGGGATGGTCGACCACGCTCGGATTAGTGGCACTTAGAAGACGAAACATCAAACGCGGCTCTCTGTACCTGGCTCTCCTGTGATAATGCTGTGAGACACATAGAACACATATAAAAAGGAGAAAGAGGATGGTAGATGGGTGGATAAATAAAGCGTCTGAAGTTAGATGCCATAAACTTGTGAAAAAAGCAAAAGTATTTTTTTCAGTAGAGTGACGGTAAATATACAAAGGTAGAGAGAATGGGTGTGGAAGCAGGGAGGGGAGGGAGGGAGGGAAAGGGAGGGAGAGGGAGAGGGAGAGGGAGAGGGAGAGGGAGAGGGAGAGGGAGAGGGAGAGAGAGAGAGAGAGAGAGAGAGAGAGAGAGAGAGAGAGAGAGAGAGAGAGAGAGAGAGAGAGAGAGAGAGAGAGAGAGAGAGCAAAAAAATATATATGTATATATAAAAAATATATGTGTATACATAAGCAAAAAATATATACATAAATATATATATATATATATATATATATATATATATACATATATATATAATATATATATATATATATATATAATATATATATATGTATATATAGATAGATAGATAGATAGATGGAGAAAGAGAGAGAAAAACACAAAGATGAAGCAAAGAGAAGCTCCTCTCCCCCTGTGTCAAAATCAATAAAGCAACAAACAGACCAACGAATACGAATTCCCTCCCAAGAGATCCATCGAAGGATCGAGACGTCTGCGGCACCCGAAGAATTCCCACATAGAACCCGGCAACTGTTGCCAAGAACAACATCGGCAACTGCAGGATTAACCATTTAGCAGGTGATTAACACGGCTGCAAAATCACCCAGTCCAGGCACCGCGGCCCCACAGCTAGAACAATGAAAGGAAGCGGATATAGAAGAAAGGATATGTTCATGTATACGTGTGTGTGTGTATGTGTGTGTGTGTGTGTGTGTGTGTTTATACGCATAGAAAGAGAAGTGAAACAAACATTAAATAAGAATCATTCCGCCATGCAAGTGCATCGGGCATTTCCATAAAAGATAAGTAACAGCCGTAATCAACAGGCTCGACAGATCGCGAAGAGTAAAAGAGTAAGCGAGACACAGTGGCCATTACTCGCCACTGTCTCTTGTTCCCAAACATCTGATAGCCCACGTGATACGTTTTCTTCTTGTTCACTTCCCGTTTTCTTTCTCCTCTGCTTTCTTAATTCCTTCATTCTTTCTCGTTTCCCTTCATCTCCGTTGTGTTTTTTCTTCTTCATTTTCTTCAGTTTTCTTTCTCTTCTCCCATCCCTTTCTTGTTCTACATCCTTCCTTCTTTCTCACAAGGCCCAAGGGAATCCAACTAGTCCGAACATCATTCCTCGACACAAACCTAGGATAACACTTCTGCCCGGGACGACTCTCCTCCTAACACGACCCCCTTGGATAACGGAGGTCGTTGGATAACAAGATCAACACGCCGGCTTGTCAACGGGCGTGAGAGCCTCCCTTGTACGAACGAGCGCCGGTATCTTTTCGCTGGCTGTTTGGTGTTCGTCTAGGGGGATAGGGGGATAGAGGGATAGGGGGTGGGGACAAGGGTGGGAAAG
>NW_028234409.1:26724876-26727376 GCF_977035675.1 Penaeus japonicus | reverse complement strand
GGAGGAGGAGGAGGAGGAGGAGGAGGAGGAGGAGGAGGAGGAGGAGGAGGAGGAGGAGGAGGAGGAGGAGGAGGAGGAGGAGGAGGAGGAGGAGGAGGAGGAGGAGGAAGAAGAAGAGGAGGAGGGGGAGGAGGAGGAAGAAGAGGAGGGGGAGGAGGAGGAGGAGGAGGAGGAGGAGGAGGAGGAGGAGGAGGAGGAGGAGGAGGAGGAGGAGGAGGAGGAGGAGGAGGAGGAGGAGGAGGAGGAGGAGGAGGAGGAGGAGGAGGAGGAGGAGGAGGAGGGAAGAGGAAGAGGAAGAGGAAGAGGAAGAGGGAGGAGGAGGAGGAGGAGGAGGAGGAGGAGGAGGAAGAGGAGGAGGAGGAGGAGGAGGAGGAGGAGGAGGAAGAGGAAGGGGAAAAGGGCGAGGAGGAAAAGGAGGAGGAGGAGGAAAAGGAAGAGGGCGAGGAGGAGGAGGAGGAAGAGGGCGAGGAGGAGGAGGAAGAGGGCGAGGAGGAGGAGGAGGAGGAAAAGGGCGAAGAGGAGGAGGAGGAGGAGGAGGAGGAGGAGGAGGAGGAGGAGGAGGAGGAGGAGGAGGAGGAGGAAGAGGAGGAGGAGAAGGAGGAAGAGAAGGAGGAGGGGGAAGAGGAGATAGAGATGAAGAAGAAGAAATCGAAGAAGTAGAAGAGGAATAGAAGGAAAAGGAGGAGGAGGAGGAGGAGGAGGAGGAGGAGGAGGAGGAGGAGGAGGAGGAGGAGGAGGAGGAGGAGGAGGAGTAGGAGGAAGAGAAGGAGGAGGGGGAAGAGGAGGTAGACATGAAGAAGAAGAAAACGAAGAAGAAGATGAATAGGAGGAGGAGGAGGAGGAGGAGGAGTATAAATAGATGAAGATCAGAAGGAAGAGGCTGATCCCGCGTATGTGATGGCGGCAGTTCCATTCTTCCGAAGAGCTAAAGATGAGGAAGAGGAATGGGGGGAGGGGGGAAGGGAGGAAGGGGGATGCGACGGAAACACAGGAGCCATCCGTTATAATCAGACGCGACGAATAAAACTCGTGATATTGAACGTTTCACCAGTTGAACAAACAGAAGAGGGTGACGTGTTGCATCCACATTTATCTTGCAAGTCAGTAACATTTATCTTACAAGGGAGAGGGGCGTCCTACCTCCTGTATGCAGCGTCTGCTTATAGGTCTTCATCTTTAGAAAAAAAAAATGTTTATCCGTTTCTTCTTACGCCGTAGCCTTACATCACTAATCTATATTTTCTTTTTGTTCTTCTTTGAATAGAGACCACAATTTTTAAACGTTTTTTTCCCCTCTCTCTTATATTTATCAATAGTTTCCTCCCTCTTCTCGTCACATCTTCGCGGCCTTTCTAAATAAATTCAGATTTTTTGTACCCTCTCTTCCCCCCCAGAATGTTACACCTGACACCTCACTCCACGTGCGCCTGAGTTGCCACCTGATGTTTTTTGTTTTTTTTTAGTTTCCTTCCCAAAGAGGTGGAGGGATCGGGAGAAGAGCGACATAAGAAAAGGAAAAAAAATACTGACGAGTTCGTTAGGCAAACACGCTTACTGAAAGTCTTATTAACCCGCTATGGCGATAATCACGTTGCATAATTCAACAATTTACCGGTCATTCACGAAAAAAGACGATCTCTAATTGGCTGGCTGCTGTCAACCCCGGCGTGGTAAGCTGCCTAATCTATAGTCTTGTGAAAATCTCTTGGTCTTCCTTTACCGCGACGGATTTGGTCAAATGATTTTTTTTTAATTGTTTTTAATGATACGAACTGACGTTAATGTCCGTACATTTGGAGAACATGATTATATATAATATAAACCCGTCGCAAATGTCAGAACAACATTAGTTCCAATAATAAACATATCGAGCTTTTCATTGGTACCTTGTTTTGATAGCGAATGCAAGCACGAGGGCATATGTTTGTTGAATTGTAACCACAAGCATAAGCCAAGAAGAGACTACCCAATCAAGCACATCCTTATCATCATTTCTTTATTTATCCATTCTTTTATTCACCCATTTACTATTTCCACTTCTCTATTTTCATTACCCCCCAAAAAAAAAATCCATATTTAATTTGGGGAGTGCGTACACACATCAACAGCCTGATCACTGGCTCTTCCTCTCACAAACCTGTTCCGTCTGCAGGGATCACTCGCGCCACACGTACCTGTAACAAGAGAGAAAATTAGTTTATGACAGGACATGAATAATATAAATCGTCTGACAATTAGCAGACGTCGACAACAAGATTCAGTAATACTTAAAAACAAATATCTAAATGCTGCATGATGTACCCGACCTTAATGAGCACATTATTGCAAAATGCAACAGTGTATTATTTTCGAGCTTGCTGCATGTTAGCCAAGTTTACAACAAAGCCAGCATGTCGTTAAATAATCCCCGTGAAATAAGTTTCCCTACCTCCTCCTGCCATTAAAATGTTTTAGTCTGTTTCAACCATTAGCATAAATGGACAGACGAACCCAATTAGTT
>NW_028234409.1:26714876-26719876 GCF_977035675.1 Penaeus japonicus | reverse complement strand
GTAAAATGGAAACTGACAGAGGTGAGCCAGGTGGTTCACGAGGGAATTGTTGCCAACGAAAACTATATATTTTTCTTATGACGGAAAGTACTGTGCCTCCCGACGGCTGGGTCTCTTTCTCTCACTCTTTCTCTGCTCTGCTTCTGTGTTGTGACTGGGGGATCGGGAACATGAATAGAAACATAAACAAACAGGTGCGTCGGAGAGTGTGCGCGTGTGTGTGAGTGTGTGCGTAAAGTGGTGAAAATAAACGGTATAGAAATGAGAACCGAATGAAAATGCATTACTTACGAGAGAAAGCGTTCAGCATCAGACTCATCATCTCACATACGAAAGATACAGAATGTGTTTCACATATACCAACGTAGAGAAGGAAATAAATAAGAACAGTTCCCGTTTTCTTTAAAAGCATTCGGGGAAAAAAATGACAGTCCGTGAGAAAAGACGCCGAGGGTCTTTGCTTGGGTAACTGCGTTATTTTGCTTTTGAGGCAAACCAAACCGAAGCGCAGCGTCGACTGACCTCATTAACACATAGATGAACTAACAATAGGGGGACTCATAATCGGAAGAGAAAATATACGGAAAATAATCTCATTGAGGGGATTCATTTCAACCGGAGGATTCTAATCCCCTACGATATGATCGGAATCCATTTATGAAAGGCTCGCCTACTCGATCCTATTAGCCTGTTCCTCCTCCCCTTCGCTAAACAAGATTGGAATCCCGTACGAGAAAGAAATGAGATTTGCTTGCGGCGATAACGCGTTCATTTCATCTGAATAAACTGAATTGGTTGACTGCCATTTCATGAGTGATATCATAGGACTGGATTCGCCGAAAAGTTTACCTATCAAAAAGCTGTCGGAGGCCACTGCAGTATCATGTTGCGTACCTTCTCTAAAAGCCACTCACCGCACAGCATTATTCCTAAAACCACAACATCATGCCAAGGTATTGCTTACACATCTCAGTTGTCTTATTGAATGGTTTTGAAAAGGTTCTGATTGTAAATATTGTGTTGTTCTCTATTTCTTTTCAGTATGTTTCATATTTCAGAACTCGTGCATGAGTAAAGCCAAAGTACAAAGATCAAAGAGCATTTATCTGCTATAATTTACTGCATACTGTTTACACCGAGACATGCCTAAAACCAAAAAGTCGAGGAGAAAATAAGCTAGAATAACAAAACAAAAGAATTTTCAGCTTTCCCCTTTGGTATGTTAATGTTACAATGTCCGAACTATTTCATTACGAGCATTCCAACTTCCCCATAAAGAAAAAAAATCATTTATGTACTTATATAGCTTTTACTCTGTCATGATTCCGAAATCTATGAAGATTACACGCCATGACACTCCTAAAAATGGCGTCCCTTTAATTAATGAAGCGGCGGCTGATTTGCATGAAATCACTATTGTCAATCATCATTATATGAGTTCCCTCGCACGTCATGTAGGGTTAGGCACCGGCCCGATGACAGCAAATCTAATTCAATTCAGTAACTCCGATGATAAACAGCATACTGTACCCAATGTAATCAGAACACGAAGTTGATTTTGTTGTTTATCTCGTGGTTAACAAAGCGTCATCCATAAAATAAAAAAGCCTTATCTAATAATTTCTTTAAAAATATCCAGTTAAAAAAGATTCTCTAACACGGTCACCATCAGCGCAAGTAACACCAAAAACCATTAACCAGAAAGAGTACAAGACTTCCTTTAGACACGAAGGGAGTGCCACTTAAAAATGCTGCCGTAACACATACCCACGCATTCTCAGTGTCTTTCCAACATTAATTCTCACGGGTTAGTTTCTCTTGGCGAGAGAACATACCCAAATTACCACTACGAAGTTTCCTCGCCGTGCCCCAAGCGCCAGTGCCCGGCCAGCCAATCGGCACGGAGCTCGAGAAGATTCAAAATTATTACTGGTCGTCACGCTGGGCGAGCTTCAAGAAAAAGAACGTAGCTTCCCTTTGCCGCAATTCCTTTCCCAAGTGGTCGCGGTGGTCTTGTAGCCCCTGACTCCAAACGAACAGGAGAACTATGCTGTTAACTGCATTTTCTCCATTTCTCACATCCTTATTTCTTGCCACCGTTTTGTGAAGGCTTATGGATAGCCATTTCTCGGTCACACTTCACATGGCTGAGCTGCTGAGGCACGCCGGTATATTTAACTCTTTCTTCAAGACACTGTCGTTTTACATATTGTTTATTTCATTAGCATTATTTTACTTTCGTGTTGATGTAAATCATGGAGTTATAGATGCATCATTAATTTATTAGGTAGAAACTTCATTACTATTGCCTTTATTGTATTTTATCTATTGTATAAACGCATCAATTACAACTGTCATCACAAACCTTTATACCAAACAGCATCTTACAAGTTCCATAACCCCTCCCCCTAAGAAAAAGAAAACGTAAAAGAAAAAGAAAAGAAAAAAACTTATCTGCATCTAATCGATTTCTTTCAACTTTATCGCCGTCCATCCTCTCTCCCATTTTCCACCTTATTTTTTCCCTGCCGTCTGTTTTCATGTCCGATGCTCTTTTCCTTTCCTAAACCTATCATTATTCCTCTCCTCACTGAAGTTTACCTGACAGTGCACTATTCCAAGTCTCATCACCATTATCCTCTGCTCACATCTCACCTCTCTTTTCCCCTCTCCTCCTCTACGATGCCACTGCCTCCCCCTTTCGTTTTCTCCCCTCTATGTTGTAAATTCGTTTCTTTTTCTTATTTACTCCTTGTTACTCCCCTTATCGTCCCCTTCGTAATGCACGCGATACATTTCTCGTAATTTTGAGTGTTCTCATATTTTAGTAAAGCCTTTGTTCGTTTTCCATTTTATTTCATGTTTTATTTTTGTGTTTTTGTTTTTTATTCCAAACCAAAAGAGATAATTATCAGATTTGCATGATTCCTTTTCTTCTGTGTTCTGTGTATGTAACCTATTTTTAGTTGTGCCTTTTCTATTTTCTCTATGTTTTCCCCTCGGTAAAACTCGTACTTTATAATGATGACGTTCTTTCCCCTCTTTTCCTTATCTTCTTTTTCTTCCATTCTTTATTTTCCCATATTCTTTTCATTCTTTCCTTATCTTTTATTCACTTTTCCGCCTTAATATCTCTCTCTTTTTCCCGCTTTCCTCCTAGATGTCCATTTCTCTGTCTTGCTCGATACCTCCGTCTTCCCCTCTTTCCTTCCCCATACCTCTTCCTTCCCCTTTCCCTCCCGGCCCCTCATTACCCCTCGCATCCCACAGTACGTAAGTGGCGGCCATAAAGCAGAGTAATTAGTGACCAGCCTCGGATGCGTTTCCTTCCTTCCTAATGTGATTTCGTTCGTTCGTCTCTCTCTCTCTCTCTCTCTCTCTCTCTCTCTCTCCCTCTCTCTCCCTCTCTCTCTTTCTTTCTTTCTTTCTTTCTTTCTTTCTATTTCTCTCTTTCTCTTTCTCACTCTTCCTCTCTCGCTCTTATTCTCTCTTGCTCTCACTCACCTCCCTCCCCCTTTCCTGTTTACTTTTCTAAATTTCCGTTTATTTTAGCTTCGTTTTTTTCCCCTAGAATGCCTTTCCTTGTTTTAACGTATCGTTCTCGTTAATGGTATTTTCTCATTAGTTCTTTACTTCTTTCCTTAAACACACACACACACACACACACACACACACACATATATATATACATATATATTGTGACTCTGTGGGTCCATCTCTATGTATGGCTACCTGTCTGTCTGTCTATCTCTGTTTGTCTCTCCCTTTCTTCCTGCCTTCTTATCTATCCTCCTACCTTAACCTCCCCAGCCTCCCCTTCCATCCTGCGCGCCTCCTCTCATCTCCTCCCCCCGAGACACCAGCCCGAGGAACGTGCGATCGTAAAACCCCGTAATGAGAGCTATGTACACACCAAGCAGCAAGACGCGCGTTCCCTCCTCCTTCTGCTGACTACTCAGTGCCGATTCGCCTCTCCCGACCGCCGCTCTACCTTCAACAGTACACTGTGTACACTGCTTAAAGGCCATCACGGAATTGTAACCTTGTACAGATGGAGCGACGTTGGTTGTCGGGGTGGGGGGGCGTCGCAGCGGTAGGGAGTATGCGTGGAATGTATATCTTGCAGTTATGCTGCATGTTACGACGGTGTAATGGGTCGTTTTGCACGATCCCGTCACCAATAAAACATAGCAACATTCTTTTTTTTCTTCTTCTTTCTCCTGCCTTGCTCTCTTTCTCAATCTTTCTTATACGTTATGCTTACCAGTTGTCTTAACCGTCGACTCATTTCCACATGTGTATATGGAAGATGATAGATAAGGTGTGTCGTTCTGTTAATCATATAAATATTATATAAAAAAATACTATGAATCTAATAAAAAAAATATATATAAATTCAATGGAAATAAAAAGCGGGGGAACACATGTAAAACAATTTACAATTCTGCAACAAGTAACCTTTTCCAAAGGCGTCGCCCTTCGCCGTCTGCCTGTGTTATTTTTACGTGCGGTGACCCCGCGCTCCGTCCTTCGGCCAGGGCCAGTAATTCGACCCATGACCCCACCACGGCTAGAAGTAGACACGTACCTCTACTGACGTGACTGCTGGTTCAGTGACCTGACCTCTGACCTCGTCCTTGGGATAGCTGACACCCCTTCTGTAGCCGCCCATTGTTTTCCTCACAAGCACGGGAAAGTAACCGATGTAATCGTAAACAAACACTACACCTAATTGTATTAATATCCACCAATATTTGACATACCATTGATAATTTCACTTAAAATAGTTGAACAGCGTTAGATAACGAATGAAGAGAAAACAAGACATTTAAAATAAAAACACACCAATGCAAGTCTTGGAAAAAGGGAGAAAACACGTAGACCTAAACATGAACTGATAAACTATCATATAAAGAATTTGGACCTATAAATTCAGAAAAAAACACAACCCGAAAAGCAGAAAGATAAGATTTGACAGATCATAGTAACTAATTCTTTAT
>NW_028234409.1:26699876-26704876 GCF_977035675.1 Penaeus japonicus | reverse complement strand
TGGGGAGCCATTACGTAAGCTGGCTCCCCTTCCTCCTCCCAGGCGTCTCCCCTCACCTTTCCGGCGCCGCGAGTTGTCACGGCCGGCTCGCCTTCATCCTCCTTGCTTTCTTTCTTCTCTTATTTCTGTTTTTACTATCTTCAATCTCCCCTATCACATTTCCTCCTTTTTCTGTATCTGTTTTTCTACCTATTGTTCTTCCTCTTCCTCTCTCTTTTTCTCTTTATCTTCTCTCTCTCTCTCTCTCTCTCTCTCTCTCTCTCTCTCTCTCTCTCTCTCTCTCTCTCTCTCTCTTCCTCTCTTCTCTCTCTCTCTCCTCTCTCTCTCTCTCTCTTCTCTCTCTCTCTCTCTCTCTCTCCCTCTCCCTCTCCCTCTCCCTCTCCCTCTCCCTCTCCCTCTCCCTCTCCCTCTCCCTCTCCCTCTCCCTCTCCCTCTCCCTCTCCCTCTCCCTCTCTGTTCCTATGTCCTTACGAAAAAAATGTGAACATGTAATCAACAAATCCAAGAAAAATGAAATCACACAAAACTAAAAAGACACGACAAACAAAGACACGCAGAAAATAAAACACAAAACAAACCTTTAAAAGACACAAGAAAGGCAAAGAGTAGAATAAAAAAAAAAATCAAGCAAAAAAGGACAAAAGCAAAAAAGTATCAATGAAAAAGGAAAAGATAATAAAAGACGCGAGACAACAAAACATTACGCCATCCCCCCACCACCTCCCTTACCCTCTCCAACGCCCCCCACGACACACCCACGCCCATACGACAACGGGCTGCGGATGCGTCAGTATTATTTTTTCAGGGTGTTTAGGTAAAAGACGAGACATTCCCGAGAGATCTTTTGAGGAAGGGGGGGGGGTGAAAAGGGGGGAAAGAGAGGGGAGAGGGGAATTAGGGTGGAAGGATAAGAGAAGGGAGGTAGGTAAGGGGGGTAGGGGTTGGGAGGCAGGAGACTGATGAGGGAGGGGAGGAAGGAGGAGAAAGGGAGGAGGGAGGAGAGAGGGGAAGGATAGGAAAGAGGGGAAGGAGGGGGAGAGACAGGGGAAGTATAAGGGGAAGGTGGGGGCGCTTTTCCTACCGCAGTTCCGACATGCGGAGATAATCTGTCACATGTAGGGAGGGTAGCGAGAAGGGGGGGAGGGTAAGAAAGGCACGAGGTGCTAAAAGATAAATGGGTGACGTTTGCTTGTGCTTGCTGGAGCGAATCTTGAGGGGAAATGCAGTTTCTTTTCGTTTTCCCGAGGGGTGGACGGGAGGGGGTCTGGGAGGGGGGGTTATGGGGGGAGAGTGTGTGCGTGTACACAGCAAATATTTATCTAGACAGCACTCTGTAGTTCCACGTGCGTCTCAAGACTCCATCAAATATTCAAATGAGCCTGATGTCTGCCTCACGTTCTTATCACACTTAGTGTTACAAGTTCACTTCCACGCACGCATAGCGTACACGCATGCACTCACACGCGCGCGCGCACACAAACAAAAAAAAAAATAAATAAATAAAACTAATGAAAAAATAAAAAAATAATAAAAAAAATGCAAGCACAGACACACACACACACACAAACAAACAAACATACAAGAGCACAAAAAGAAACGAGGCAATTATGATAATTTGGTGAGTAACTTCATGTCTTCTACTGATGCTTACACGACATTCTCCTGGGACCCTGGAGGAGGGTGAAGACTGGGATGGGGAGGAGGGAGGGGGGAGGCAAGAGGAAAGAGTGATTAATAACACGAACAAAATACGTCCCTTCCGCACTGCCATATTTATTCATCTTTTCATTTTCTTTACTTTTTTCCCATCATCTCCATCGCCAAAGCATTTTTCTTATTCTGCCACCTCCTCCATCATGTTTCCTCTAGCTCCCTCCCTCTCCCTCCTCTCCCCTTCTCTCTCTCTCTCTCTCTCTCTCTCTCTCTCTCTCTCTCTCTCTCTCTCTCTCTCTCTCTCTCTCTCTCTCTCACTCATTCACTCACTCACTCACTCACTCACTCACTCACTCACTCACTCACTCACTCACTCACTCACTCACTCACTCACTCACTCACTCACTCACTCACTCACTCACTCACTCACTCACTCACTCACTCACTCACTCACTCACTCACTCACTCTCACTCACTCTTCCTCTAATAGCTGCGCCTACTTCAGGTTCTGTCGCGAAGTTCATTAGCTGCAACTGTCTCTGGGAGCAGCTTTTGCTCGAAGGGGAGTGGCGGGTGGGCATGTGGATGCGTGGGCGGTGGTGAGAGGGAGGCGTCATGATGGGTGTGACTATGGGCGGAGGGTGTAATTATGGACGTTGGGTGTAAATGTGGGTGAAAGGTGATGCACATGAGAGTGGGTATAGGTGTTTTTTTCCAAGATAAAAGTTGGATGTACATGTAAAGATAACTGAAAAAAAACTGTCGTATCCCCTTTGCTTATCAAATGCTTTTGTACATAAAACAACATACATGTATAAGCACATGCATGGCCGCGTGTGTGCGTGCGTGTTTACTTATGTGACTTGGATCTTTAAGTGTTGATGAATTATGGTGTTCATATCATGTCATGATTATACATGAATTATGCTACATGTATTTCATTGCTTATAGCACACGCACACAAAACTTATATATAGTTTGGATGCGAGTTTGCGCGCTCGTGTGTGTGTGTGTGTGTGTGTGTGTGTGTGTGTGTGTGTGTGTGTGTGTGTGTGTGTGTGTGTGTGTGTGTGTGTGTGTGTGTGTGTGTGTGTGTGTGTTTGTGTGTGTATGTGAGTGTGTATGTATGTATGTATGTATGTATGTATGTATGTATGTATGTATGTATGTATGTATGTATGCATGTATGTATGTATATGTATATGTATATGTATATGTATATGTATATGTATATGTATATATATATATATATATATATATATATATATATATATATTATATATATATATATATTATATATGTAGATGTGTGTTGTGTGTATATATTATATATATATATATATATATTATTATATATATATATATATATATATATATATATATATAAATATATATATAATATATACTATATAGATACATATTACGTATGTATGTATGTATAATATATATATATATATAATATATATATATGTATGATATAGCTATACGTTTATGTATATATATTACATATACATACGGAGGTGTGTGTGTGTGTGTTGTGTGTGTGTGTGTTGTTGTGTGTGTGTGTGTGTGTGTGTGTGTGTGTGGTGTGTGTGTGTGTTGTGTGTGTGTGTGTTATGTGTGTGTGTATGTATATATATGTATATATATATATATATATATATATATATATATGTATGTATGTATGTGTGTGTATACATACACATATACATACATATATACACCAATGCATTTGGAAATGAATACAAACACGTAATTCGACCCAGCACCCCCACCCCTCGCACGGCCGGCCGCCACCCAGACACCAGACCTTCCCTCACGCGCTTCGAGGTCAGCGAGAAGGCTTGGCCCGTGGCTGGCCTGTAACGCTAAACTACCTCGTAACGTTTAACTGCGCTTAAATGGTATGCCGAATGTTAGATAAAGATTTAATGGCCGTTACGATATTCAAATTACCTGTAGAGAAGCCGTCTTCATACGTGGCTTATTCGGCCAGCATAAAAGGTCAGTGGATGGAGGTCACAGAATCTCTTTTATATTAGAATTACTCCTCTTAAGCGCATGATGGATGAAGGTGATAAAGTTGATTACACTAAAGACGAGGGGAGGGTGTGGGGTGGGGGGGAGGTGGGAGGGTGTGAGTGTCTTCCCCCTTCCCATCCCATTAGTGGTCAACATTGTGTGGAAAAATGGGTGAAATATGGAGGCATGAGGAAATTTCCTAGTAATAAGACCTTTAGTACAAGTGTTCAGAAAATTATATCACACGTAAACATGCGCAAGTATAAATATAGATATGCATATAAATTTTCACCCAAAAACTAAATACATGCAAAAACAAACAAATAAACATGCAGTAAAATAAATGCAGCTACTATAAAAAGCTAAGCCATTTCCTGTTATTGTGTGTTTTTTTCTATTTTTTTCTTCTTTTTTGGGGGCGTAATCTTACATACTCAGAAAATTAAGAAAGCGCTGGGAACATCTCCCATGTAACTGTTACGTACCCATCAGCAACCGAAAATCAATTCTTTCCAAACCCGTGAAATAACCAAGCCATTAGATTTTAAAACCAATTTCTAAAAAAAAGAAAAAAGAAAAAAAAAATTGTCACGTGGCAAACAAGCTCGAGTTGATAGCCATGACAATCAGAGTAAGTGGAAGGCTGGAGAGTCAGCGGCAGACAAAGCCCACACCCTCCTGGCCAGAGGGTAAAGGGACACACACTACTTCCATTTAGATTTCCCCTTTTTTTCGCAAACCCTCTTTCGTTCACACCTTCTGTATTGTTCTCGTCGTCGGTGGCGTGGAATGGAGGACCTATTTTACGCTCTCTCCCTTTCCCTCGGCGCGATGGAAGGGGGTGGAGGGTGGGGGGTGGGAGGGGTTGTAAGGGAAGGGGGGTAGGGGGGGGCGGTTAGACTTCGTTGGGGGTCCGCGAGGCTCCGGGAAGGTCTTTGGGCGGCCGAGGAGTAATTCCTTCGTGTGAGCCACTTGTGTGCTAAGGGGGAAGGAGGGAGTCGGCTTTGTGTTTCAATAATCACATCTTTTTTCCTCTCTTTTTTTTTCTCGTGTTGTTGTAGTTGTCGTCTAATGGGTTAAGGAACAGGTTTCTTTGGACGGTGGATGGATGCATTTTTCTTTTCTTTTTACGCATGGTGGGTGTCCTCTCGTAAATATCTATTCGCTCCTCGTGTATCTATATATTCATTCGATATCATTACCTTTCCATAAAAGTTGCAAAATAAGTAATCTCGCCATCGCGAAAATTCGTACCACTGATCACTTTTCTCCTCCCCTCATGCAAAATATTACACCAAATAGACGTGCAATTTTCCTCCCTACACC
>NW_028234409.1:26682376-26692376 GCF_977035675.1 Penaeus japonicus | reverse complement strand
TCCCTCTCTCTCTCATTAAAAAGGGTCCTGTTCGGTTCCAAACAATAGCCTTCGACCACCAAATCTCGTGGCTCAACGTGGCTCATTTTTTTTTTTCTCTCTCTGACGCTGAAGCAGACATATTTTGAGACGAAAAGGGGAAAGGTTTTAAAAGAACCTATGCATTAAGTCTATATCAATATTGGTGTCGGACATGCAATTTTGCAATGTCCTATGTTAAAGTTACCTTTACGACGGGAGTCAACGAAACAACATCAACAATATTTTTCTCTCTCTCCATTTTCCTCTACTTCTTTGTCACATTTCTTTACTCAGCTTTCCAATTCTCTTCCTCTCTCTCTCTGATCATCTGTACTACAGGTTAGCACTGTAGCACTAAACAGTAAGTATGAACAAAAATGCCTGCAAGTCGTTGTTGATTGTGTACATGTCAACCTTAGTGACCAACGAAAAAAGGTCAAACACTACACGCATGTCATACACTATCCACAAGTCGCAAAGTACATGGTGTGCATGGCACTTGCCGGAGACGGTGCCACGCGTTATGTACACTCCCTTAAGGCTATCGAAGGCAGCGCAGATGGATTCAGACAATCAGCTTCAACTGTTTAACTACATGATGAGTTATGGCTGTCGACACCCAAAGGGAATAAGTACAGACCCCCCAAGTGGACAACGATGACGGACGGTGTCTATATGTCTGTCTGTCTGTCTGTCTGTCTGTCTGGGTCTGTCTGTGCGGCTTGGGAAATTGTTCCGAATATGACTAAAGTTTCGAGTTGATCATGATGAATATTCTTTGTTATCAATTAAAGGTTTACAGAAGACCCCCTGAATTTATATGTACAAAGCTGCACAGCCGGTCCTTTAATTCGTAGCCATTATGGGAGATCAGTCACCAGACTACTTCTAATTGAAAAGGATTAAGTACTTAACAATAATTATAGTTGGTAAAACTAACTTACTGGCTACTTTACTGCCGAAAGTTTTGAATATTGAAAATGAGTAACATGATTTCAGTTTTGATATCTAAATACAACCTTAGGGCCTACCAGTAATATTAGAAATAATGGTGGTGGTGATAATAATCAATACTAATGTTAATAGTAATTATCATTATCATAAAAAAATATAATATTTCATATCACTATCATTATCATTATATGAGTATCATCATCACCAACAAAAGCAATGGCAAAAACAACAATAACATTATCAATGCGAAACGAGGACATGACCTCTAATGATATGATACCAGCGCCTAACGAGCTTAATTCCTCTCTTCTATAAATAAACTTAGGTGTGCTTAATGCCTCACACAGTCAAACGTCATCGAACAGAACGAACAAATAGCGTTCAGTGGCACTAACATGGCACTTCCGGCGAACCAAGGTGTTCAGGGGGACACTATCTGCAGAGTGACACTTCGACAGCAAGCCGAGATCAGCCTCATTACCTCCCCGACGCTCAAGTTCCCGTAGACTGATTCTATCTTTAATGATGGTCCCGCTTCGCCTCTAATCGGCTTTGTATTCTTACGCCCGTGTCGATTATCTTTAAATTCGTAACCATCTTATGTTGTTGTTTTACACTGTCTTAACAAACACTCTTTGCCCCCTTCTGCCTCACCATTGGAAAAAAAAAACTCGTGTTCAACATGGGAAAAACGTCGAAATCTATGATCATGCAGTGTTAGCATTGGCACGGGTTGCAACAAGGCACAGTGACACCCTGGGCAACGACAGGAAACCGGTGATTTACAAGGATTTGTCAGGAATGACAGAGCCGCTGACTAACCAAAATTTTACGGGGAAATTGGTAAGCATGGCGAAAGACAACTGACTACGTAATCGTCCGAGGCAATTAGCTTCTTAGCTCGTCTGACGGAGGGGCAAGAGGTGATCGACGTCGACTTGCGAGCAGCGAGAGTGACGCGCGGACCCCGTGGCGGCTCGACGACGGGAAAGTCGCGAGTCGGCAAGAATATCTGAGGACTGGCGGTCTGCCAATCGCGACAGGAAAATGATGTCTGAGAGCCATTTGAAAGGAAACTACGGACAACGAAGGTCGAGGTGCCGAGCGCGATGGTCTAATTAGACGACGTCCCTGGCGAGGGCGAGGAAGGCACGGGTACTCCGGGAGACGAGGGGCTGCTCGTGACGGGAGAGCTGAGCAGAGAGGCGACATCCGACCATTTCTCGGAAAATGGAAGAAAGAGAAAAGAAAGAGGAACAAGAAAAGATGAACAAAAACAAGAAGACAAATAAATAACTAGAAAGACAGTGAAAAAGGAAAATTAAAGTGAGTCCGTGTATGCATCTGGAATGTATGTATACATGATATGACATGACATGACATGTATGTATGTATGTATGTATGTTTGTATGTATGTACATGTATGTATGTATGTATGTATGTATGTATGTTTGTATGTGCATGTATGAATGCATGTATGTGCACGCACACACACGCACACGCGCACGCACACACACACACACACACACACACACACACACACACACACACACACACACACACACACATATATATATATATATATATATATATATATATATATATATATATATATATACCAACGGCATAAGCGAAAAAGGCAAATGACGGACAGTCATCAGAGCCAACCCAACACAGAGGCGACATGGGGCACTGATGGCACTAAGGCGTGTATCGGTAACGAGGTGCCACAATTGCAGATGCTCATGGCACCGTCACATCTGTCCTCACCCACTCCCTCCTCGTGATTAGGTTAGCTTAACGGCCACCACCTCTACCATCTCCCATCACCCCCCCTCCCCCACCCATTCCCACCTCTAACTCCCCCATGAGACTATAAGCTCGTGGTCCCACCTTCTGTATATGTTAAGACTACTATGTGGGCGTGTTGGCGTTTTCTTAAACATATTATCTCGAGTTTTATATTTAAACAGATATAGGCCTATGTAGTTTCCAGAAATTCTAAAAGTAATTATCTACACACACAAACACAAAACACACATTTGCACACACCCACACACACACACACACACAAAACACACACACACACACACACACACACACACACACACACACACACACACACACACAAATAGGAAAAAGTCCCCTGCACTATGTAACAGCAATAAACGATACAACAGACCAAATCTGATACTGCATATCAGTTCAGTTCCCACCACTGGGCACAAAAGGCCCGGGTTATAAATCTATTAAAAACACATCGTCCCAGGCAGAGTGAAGTGTCGTAAATGGCCTTTCTGTCGGTACGACACCTAACCCTCATGTCTCAACCTTCTTTCCCCTCCTCACTGCCCCCGCTTGTTTTAATTCATCCTTTATTGGAGCACTGGATCCTGTTAATATCCTGAAAGTCACGTGTTGGAAATAGGCCGAAGGAGAGTGTAAACAGGAGACGATGTCTCATGAGAAGTTTTGAAGCACCTGTTTATGTAGCGACGCATGAACGGATGTCCCCTTGATAAGACACGCTCCATTGGCAACAAAATAGTGTCAGCCTAGTGCATAGTATAGCATTACTATTTAGGACATTCCTTATGGACTACTTAGTACCCATGCAATATACTCTGCAATGCCATGCAATTAGACAATAAATAATAGGATTTTTCCTACTACAATTTATATTTCTTCCTGCTCTACACTAGAAACCAAGACTAGAAACACTAACCCAGAAAAATAAAAATAACTTGCCTGTGTTATAGACTTCTGGTTCTTGGGCTGGTGGACCTTGTGGAGGTCGTCCGTGGAGCCATCAGATAACGCTGCCCTGATACACGCCATGGTGACAACGCGGCTCTCCCTACTCGTCGTGCACTGCCACAAGACACTTCATACGTGCATCAAACCTGCATTTCTCCACGCTTTGCACTCGCGAAATGCCCTCCGAACTGAATCCTGCGGAGACCGGCCGATCACACTATTCTATTCACAAACGTTTCACTACAGCACTCATCTTCATTCGCTAAGGCAGTTCCTCCACGTTTACTTCTTATCCCTCCGAAGAAACACGAACAGTCTCCCGAGTGAAGCGAGAGACAGGCTACGCCCCTGGACTCTCGAGATCTCCCCTCTTTTCCAGCCACTCGAGAGATATCGCCATGGGATCCGAGGGGTCGCTTAGGCTTGGATCAACTCAGGTTTCCGGAATCTGGTTTCCCTCGCCGGTCTTGGTCGCCCGCACTCGTTCCTGGCGTGATTAGTTCCAGAGTGTTGTTTCTGAGGGGCAGCCGATAATATTTCCTGCTTTATCTCTCCTAATGCAGAAAGATATTACGTATCGGACCGTTCGCAATACAGATGTTCTATCAGTAGTAGAACACTGTAAGCAGGTTATTTCTATGTTCTTCTGTTTATCTCTTCCCGTTAACAATATGGATATTTTACCGAAGAAAATATCCACTTGCGGAGGCCGGAGAGACTTGAAGGCACTGACGAAGACTTGATTTTCAAGCCATGCAATGCAGATATGACTTCTAAGTAAACAAAAGCAATACAAATATACACCTCAATGCATGTTCAGCAGACTACGATACAAAAGCACTACCTTTACTACACCTTTGTACACAGACTAGTTCAACTCATCATTGCCGTATGTATGTTTACACACAAAGCTACTTCTATGACTGCACTGGCACTTTGCTCTGACTAGATAATAATGTATGCTGTCCGTGACAACCGTAAGCGTTTAGCAGAATGTCAAGAGAAGCGATCTTGTATGCTTCTATGTCTCTTCCGCTCTCAGTCCATTGTTTCTTGTTCCTACCCGATCTCTTTCAAGTCACGAGAAAGGGGAGTCACGCGCCCCCTTCTTACACACAAACCCATGCCACACTGCCCACATTTTCTTCACAATTTTTGGATCTTCTTTGAGAGGTGCCCCGACTATCTTACCGGGGAAAACATGTCGTACGTCCGAGCGCCTGTATACTTTGTATATGTACCCGTAGTAGAAAAAAGTAATGTAAAAATCCGACACATCATCAATATTTGTTAATCACATAGAAAAAATTTCAGACAATAAATTACTCAACGGACGAATACAAAGCTTGAACAATAATAGCGTAGATTAACATACAGCTGGCAGCGCGGGGCTGTGGGTTACCCCTGCTCAACGCGGCCAAAATCCCATTTTCGTTGTGTATAAATATATCCCTATTAAAACCCAGTGTCAGCACTAACTTAGGTAAGTTATCTACACATACATTCTTTATTTTCATCTAGCCGTTCCGAAATTCAGATACTACAGAATATCTGTTTCTAAAGTCCTTTCCTGACAACTTCCTTCCGACCCCATGTGGTACGAGCGAGCGTCAATGTGAACCCCGCTATAACGATCATTTAGTCTAGCGCCGGCAATGTTAAGATATGTGACAAAACAACCTTATACAAATGGGAAATCAATATATCCAAAGACAATTATTAATAATAAACCTCTCCAATATCATTACAAAGTTTAATCCTGATTCTAATGGATGTTAGAGCGGTGTCGGAGAGGTGGTACGCCTTTCCCTCTTTCCTGTCGCACACATGAGGGTCTCAGGTAACGCACACCCCACCACAGATCACGGACGGGGCGCACTCTGCCCCTCTTGGTACGGGGTATAACTGAGATCCCTCGGTGCCGGGGTACCAGATCCCCCTTATTTATTTGTTTGTTTATCCATTTGACCGTCTATTTAAACGAGTACTCTCGAAGGATTCTTGTTGCTGAGGTATGCACTGCGTGGGAAGGGTACATCGGATATGGGGGTACGTCTTGCTTCCTGGTAACGGGGTACGGTACATTCTTCCGTTCTCTCTCAGCCTTTGTTGTTGAGTCTTACCCCCCCCCCCCCCTCAGTAATTAAGTACTCGAAGATATACGGCGCCGGATCAAGCAAACTTAAATTAGGATAAAATTTAGGTAAATAGTGTGGTTGCAAAGGGAGAGGTAAAAGGGATTCACATTAGTTCACACAAACGCACATGCATGTAAGCACACGCACGCACACACACACACACACACACACACACACACACACACACACACACACACACACACACACGCACGCACTCACGCACGCACACACACACACGCACACGCACACGCACACACACAAACACACTCAAATACACGCACACACACACACAGACAAACACACGCACATTACGCACAGGTATGAACTCAAGATGCGCGCAAATCCCTCCCTCCCTTGCCCGTCCCCAGAGCCATCTCCCCCCCTCTCCCCCCACCTTGATCCCGTGGCACCCCAGTAGGTTGTGCCCTGACCCTCGGAACCATAAATATTACCCATCACCCCTCTCACACCCCTATCACCCCCCCCTCCCTAACCCACCCTATTTCAGCTGTGCCAACCCCCCTACCCCCTCCCCCAATATGCCTGGGTCGAGGACTCGGCGAGGAGGAGGAGGAGGAGGAAGAGGAAGATATGGGCGAAGAGGAAAATGAGGAGGAGGAGGAGGATATGGATGAAGAAGAAAATGATGATGTGATGATGATTATGATGATGATGATGTTGGTGGTGGTAATGGTGATGATGGTGATGCTGATGACGATGGTAATGATGATAATGAGGAGGAGGAGGAGGAGGAATAGAAGAAGAAGCAGAAAGAGAAAAAAAAAAGAGTAGGAGGATAAGGGCGAGGGAGGACAGACAAGAACAGACTAAGCAAGCGAGGCAAGCGAGGCAAGCAAGTGAGGCTCGCTTAAGAAAATAGCAAGAGCTGAATTACCGATTGAAAGATTAAAGGTTAAAGACGCCCCGGGGTGTCTCAAGACCCCGCTGAAGGAACCTCGTTAGTCCACTTCGGGGGAATTAGATTTATTGCTCCGGAATCTAGAATTGGATGAGGATTTTCTTCATCTTTTTTCTTTATTTCTTTCTCTTTCTGTTTTTTCTCTCTCTCCTTCGTTCGTATTTGGATTGGACGTGTCACTCACCAGGCCTTGATTGGAAGTCTTATCGTGTTAGCGGGGATTGGTTATCTTTATTAATCTTTTCTCGGCTGATGAGGGAGAAAAAATGTATATGCAAATATGTGTGACGTCTTTTTTGCGGTGGACAGCTGGTATTTGACTATGAGTCGATTTTATTATGTGAGAGAATTGTATGAACGGATTGGGGAGGAATAAATAAATAAATAGACACACACACATGTATGTATGTGTGCGTGTGTATATATATATATATATATATATATATATATATATATATATATATATATATATATATATGTGTGTGTGTGTGTGTATATATATATATACATATATATATAATATATATATATATATATATATATATATATATATATATATATATATATGAATTATATATATGTGTGTGTGTGTGTGTATGTGTGTGTGTGTGTGTGTATGTGCGTAAATGTGTATATATATAAATATATATAAATAGATAAATATATATATATATATATATATATATATATATATATATATATAGAGAGAGAGAGAGAGAGAGAGAGAGAGAGAGAGAGAGAGAGAGAGAGAGAGAGAGAGAGAGAGAGAGAGAGAGAAGGGAAAAGAAGAGAAGAGAACAGAAGGGAGGAGAAGAAAGGAAAGGAGAGGAGAAGAGAAAATAAGAGAAGCAAAGCGAAGTGAAGAGAGAGAAAGTAGAAAAGGAGACCGAGGAGAGGTAGTGACCAGAGGGCGTGGTCCCGAACCCCTTCTATTCACACCGGGTACAAAACCGTGAGAAATACAGGTGGGAATATATTTCCCCCCTCGTTCATTTTTACCCCGGACTTGGTACATATATATATATATATATATATATATATATATATATATATATATATATATATATATATATATATATATATACTTTTTTTCTATACTCCCTTTAATATCTATCTTTTAAACACATTCGACGCGACGCCAAGAGGTTTGCACATTTAATAGCCTAAGATGACAACGATAACGTCACATGTTCCTCTGGGGTGAATATATGCGTTAGTTTTTCCATCGCGAGAACACATGTCAGGGTGATTTGTTCGGGAATGAGAGAGGCTTTTAAATCCAAGGAATTCAGAGGTACGGACGAGGAGATGGTGCTGTGAGGCAGGGGGTGGGGGGGGGGGGTATTTATTTAACTCTATTTATTCTTGTCTTTATAAGTAGTATAACATATTTATTTTCCTTTTTTTAGATTTTTTTTCTCTTTTTTAGTGATCTATAATGCGGTTTAAGGATCTTGTATGTAAGATGTTAGAGTCAATATAATATTTCGTACAGGAAAGAAATACCGAATAAATGCATAGACGAAGAAATGGAGAATCTCTCTCTCTTATCATTCTATAATCATATCTACCTTTACATATTTCTTCGGAGACAGACTGTGAACATATCTCATAAGGTCGTTTAAGTCAGTCACCAATCAGTCTGCTTTTGCTTCGGTAGATTAGAACAGCAGGTTGTCTTCCTACCATGAAGAAAGGATTACATGCGCTCATTACCATTTGTGTAATTCTGTTTTTTTTTATTGTCGTTTACCTGTCCGCAATGACACATTCATGTCTGTCATATTTCAGCTTAGGTTAAACAGAAAAGGAAATGATTTTTTAAAAAGTTTCTCTCCCTATTTATCCTATTTATTTACCTATTTTTTTGTTGCCGGATGATTGATTGTGTCTTTGACTTGATGTGATTGACCGGACTCGTTAATTTTGTGGCTGGATACGCGCGGGTGAACTATGTGTGGAAAAAAAACGGCTTAATATATTGGTAGGTCTGTGGGCGGTCTCACTGGCAAGGTTTGATTTCCTTTCTTATCTTATCGAATTGTGCTTGCTGTGCTTGTAGAATAATAGGTACATACCCATCCAAACACACATACACACGTACGTATAGTAGTTACATACACTTGCAGATGCACATAAAAACACTCGCATGTGTGTGTGTGTGTGTGTGTGTGTGTGTGTGTGTGTGTGTGTGTGTGTGTGTGTGTGTGTGTGTGTGTGTGTGTGTGTGTGTGTGTGTGTATAAATCATCAAACACCCATAAGGTCTACTCCAGAATATCAACATTCCACCAACCCTTCTCCGGCCTACGTCCGTCTTCTCTTGTCTCATCTTTCTCATCCACCTTCCCCTACCCCTACCTTCCCTCTAGCCCTACTTTCCTTCATCCACCTATTCCCCCTCTACCCCCTCTCCCCCACCCCCATCGAGCCGAGGGTAAAAAGGGGAAGCGTTAGAATGACGTAGAGAGACTAATCAGGTCCTTTTCCTACCCTTTCAATGCTCCTCTATAGGCATACAAGAAAAGCATAATGCCGGGGATATTAGTACAAAAAACGGAAATTGGATGAAAATAGGAAAAGGAGGAGACGAGTAGGGGATGGGGGGGGGGGCACATGGAGAGAAAACGTCGCTTAGCACAATGGGAAATAGAAATAACAAGAAGAGAGAAGAATAGAAAGGAAGACGTGAAAGCCGATGAGATGGGTAGGCCTAGCTGCCTTCCATCATCCGGGGGTTACTGGTGGATATCTTAGCGTGTGGGAGAGAATGACAGAGGCGGGAAAATACAAACAAACATGGGCGATGGCCCGTGGAAAGACGGGAGGAATAAGGAAAGAGAGAGGGAGAAAGGAACCAGGAGAAGAGGAATGTTGACTGGTAAAAGACGGTAAAATGACAGTACCATTTGATTAAAATTTCTTTGATACATATACAAACACGCAATAGAACAGACACGCAATCGCATAGATAGGCATAAGCACATGCATAAAAAAATGTACACACACATACACAAAGAAGAAAAAGAAAGTACGAACAGAAACACAAAGACATACGAAAACACAGACATTCATGCACAAGTTTGCACACGCAAACATCCAGACGCGCATAAAAGACTTTTCCCCTCTGACAATCCATCCATATTCTATTGCCGGACGCTACATCATCTTCATTAAACATAACATCATCATCATCACCATTATCATCAAAT
>NW_028234409.1:26659876-26662376 GCF_977035675.1 Penaeus japonicus | reverse complement strand
CTTGCTGCGATATCTGTCTGCTCACTTCCGCATTAGTAAAATACCAGACATTGTTCGCGTAGAAATACTAATGACTTCATCTGTTAAGGACTGACATTAGCAGTACCATGAATCCGAGATGTAAGCTGTGGGCGTTCAACACGCGAAGTTGTCTGTTTGGTGAATATGCATGTTGGAGTATGTGTTATTTTAATGCAAATAAGGAGAAAGGCCGAGGGAGAGAGACAAGGCAAGAGGACGAAGAAGAGATAGAAAGGGGAAAGACCAAATGGTATGAATACTATGAGTGAGTGTGTGAGTGAGTGGGTGGGTGAGTGAGTGAGTGAATGAGTGAATGAGTGAATGAGTGAGTGGGTGAGTGAGAGTGAGAGAGAGAGAGAGAGAAAGAGAGAGAGAGAGAGAGAGAGAGAGAGAGAGAGAGAGAGAGAGAGAGAGAGAGAGAGAGAGAGAGAGAGAGAGAGAGAGAGAGAAGAGAGAGAGAGAGAGAGAGAGAGAGAGAGAGAGAGAGAGAGAGAGAGAAGGGGGGGGGGGATGACCTCTAGATTTGACACTTTAAGTTAATAACACTTCATCTATGAAATTAAACCAAACCTCAATATCAAAATATCTATTTTTGTTTCTCTCGTATCTGGCACAACACTCAAAGCCCACGCCCGTGTACTCACAGGAACTGTTTCCGACACGGAAACGCTGCAACATTTGCAACAGTAATTTATCAGGTACTCCCAGTAACCATCGCTCCGGGGGACACTGAACATTACCGCTAGCACAGCACTGTCACTGGAAATGCAAAGCATTCCCCTTATTTCACTGATTCTGGATTCTACTGAGAGATACCAACACGTCATTTAGTTGGAATATATGACATGAAAAAACAACAACAGCAATAATGAATTACACAATAACTGTTTAAAAATCAATAAACGCATTAATTTTAGGGAAAACAAAAATTGCAACGTTGCATTTCAAAATAAAACCGGAGCATTTTTTTTACATTAGATTATTTACGTTTTATGGTGACGGTTATTTTTTGCTATACAATAATTTGGAATATTATAAAAGTGGAAACGTGCCAGCATGGATACACATGTAAATAATAGCCTTCCATGGGTATGTATCTATCCATGTTCATGTATGTATGTGTGTGTATGTGTGTGTGTGCGTGTGTGTGTGCGTGTGTGTGTGTTTGAGTGTTTTTATGCAACAAGATAGGTGTAGAATATATAAATAATACCAACAATATGATTTTTATGACTACAGCACTTGCTGCTGCTGATGATGATGAAAATCGTGATAAAATTAATATCATAGGTGATAATAATACCATAACAATGATAATACAGTTAATTATGTCAATAATGATAATGATGATGATACTGACGATAATCATGATGATAATGATTATAATAATGACAATGATAAAAATCAAATGATGGCAATAATAACAATAATGATAATAATAAAAAAAATTATGATGATGACTATAATGATAAAAATGATAAAAATATTACTACTACTACTGCTACCACTAATAACAAAGATAACATATTTAATAACAAGGATAAACAGTTAATAAACAAACGTTAATGCTACATCTTTTCTCACAACTCCATTTAGATATCTCTAAATATCAGATCCATATGGTTTTAAGAATGAAATAAAGAAAAAGAATAGGCATTACTTCGTTGGACTTGAGTAGGAAGAAAGATATTTTGTACGTGATGCTGAGCTTATCTCGTCGCTTTACGTTCTGTGAATGAGGGGGGAGAGGGGGTGTATGAGGGGATGGAGTAGATGGGTTATATGTGTGGGAGGAGTTTGTGCGTATGAGGAGGTGGAGGGGGGGGGGGTTAGTGTTTGGATCGTTTGGTAATTGTTTTTTTTTTATATAAGAAAGTGTAACTGTGTGTGTGTGTGCGCGTGTGTGTGTGTGCGTGCGTGTGTGTATGTGTGTGTGAGAGAGAGAGAGTAATGAAAGAAAGAGAGAGAAAGAGAAAGGCATCCACAAAACAAACATGGATAAAGAAACAGACAACGAAGGCAAAGATGCAGCCACCCCCCCCCCCCCAAAAAAAAAAAAAAAAAAAATCAGGCCAACACCGACAAAGAAGAAGAAGAAGAAGAAGAAGAAAAAGAAGAAGAAGAAGAAGAAAGAAGGGAGACTTTACGAGGCGGCGCGGCGTCGGGAACAACCGCCCAACCAAACTAACAACACAGCACCTCATTAAGCTAATACACAAAATAACGGCGCACCGAGACGAACAAATAAGGCTTTCCTTACTACTTATGAGGAGTGTGCAGAGAGTGGGGTGGAGGGTAGAGGGTGGGGGTTATGAGGAGGGTGTGGGCGGGGGAATATGAGGGGGGGTTATGAGGAGGCTGGGGTGGAGGGTTTTGAGGGGGGTAGGGAGGTAGGGAGCGTATGGGGGATGTTAAGGACAATATTTCCGCCTTTAACTTGGTAGCTCTACAGACTGGCGGTGGGTGTGAAATGGGGTTT
>NW_028234409.1:26624876-26637376 GCF_977035675.1 Penaeus japonicus | reverse complement strand
AGGCCTGGACGAAGAGGGTTTGAAGAGAAGTTCATTCGCCGGAGACGAGCCCAAGCTGACATGGCCCTCTCTCCCGCTCCCCTTCTTCGGATTTCGTATTTTGTTGTTTCGTCTGCCTATTACTCCTTCTTTACATTAAGGAAGGTGTTTAGATACCAATTAAAATTAATTATATTATATAATTCTGATCACTGTATTGTGTTGGAAAAAAAACAATAAAGAGAGGAATACTAAAAAGAAAAAAAAAATCCTGCGGTTTTCGATCTGGCATCTGCCAACTACAAGAACTTTCGAGCCACGAAGCAAAAACTCCCCTCCATCTACGGCCATTAAAATGATCGGCAGCGATGTTCTGCTCTTTATCAATTAGGTATACATGCCGCATTTGCCTTTCACAATAGGAGTCGATCAGAATTAGCGACGAGCGGCGAGAAAATGGAGAAGAAAATAAAAGGAGGGAGGAAGAGGGAGCACGGGAGACGGGAAGGGGAAGGGGGCGGGGGACTCCGGCCCTGAATGGCGGATTTGGAGGGATTACAAGAACCGCGCTTGTGGCAGGACCGTCGACCGGATTACTGGCCCTAATTTCTATAATTACCATTGACGTTCCTACGACTGATTCTCCATTTATATATTTCTCTCAATGTATACGGGATCTAAAAAAAAGAAAAAAAGAAAAAAAGACATAATAACACAAAAGATTATAAAAAAAAACAAGTGAAAAAAACTTTCCAGTTCCCAAAGCTTCTTAGCTAATCTCGGCTCCTCCTTAAGGAAAGTTTCCTCGCCATTTCCGGGTGTTCAGGATTCATGATCCTACCTCGTGAAAGCTGACTTCCCAAGGGACGCGGTGGTCGTGCACTGCACTTTTACCTCCTGCTTGGAATTCCTCTGCTTACCACTCGCTGTCGTATTATTTTCTTTTTCTTCTGTTTTGTACGGTTTCTTACAAGATGTAAATCAAATTGATTATTTTTATGCGTTTAAGCCTAAAGCACTAAGATGATGACGAAACAAAAAAGGGGAAAAAAAAAGAAAGAAAAAAAAAAGAGGAAGAAGAAGAAACTTTTCAAAAAGCCTTCAGAAATCACTCGACACGCTTAACAAATATTTGATATGACGTCATTTCGCTACGTCGGAAATCACAATCTCGGCGATAAATTGCGTCTGACAGCCTCTACAAAAGGGCCCCGAGCTCCTCCTCCAGCACCTCTTCCATAATCCTTATAGGAGAACACACACCGACTCCACCTTCAAACGACTCCATTTATCCAGGTCTCTTTGGACAAACACCTCTTATTGCGGGATCTTTCGTGTTTCAGTTATTCCATTTTCGTGGTAGTGTCTGATTTCTTTTTTTTCTTTCTTTCTTTTTTTGCTTTCCGTTTTTTTTTTTTTTTTTTTTTTTTGTGATGTTTCTTTTGCACTCCTCGGAGCTGTTTGGTCTATATAGAGTTCTTGTTCTTTCGTGATTCTCTGTCTCCTTTTTTTCTTTCTGTCTGTCTGTCTGTCTCTCTCTCTCTCTATCTCTCTCTCTCTCTCTCTCTCTCTCTCTCTCTCTCTCTCTCTCTCTCTCTCTCTCTTCCCCACTCATTCCCTTCAAAATACAAATTACAATCACAATTCACCCTCATCTTTACCGAAAAGGGAAAAACAAAACATAACCATATATACGCTCTCTTACCTCCCCCCTCCCTTATCTCCCCCATTACCCCTCCCTCTCCCATATACAAGATACTTCCTCCACCTTGGCCTCGCATCCCCAGCAAGCTCTTCTGAACTTAATTTCGCCAGTCGTTCCCTCAGGCCTTCCCAGAACACATCCTAGGGAACTACAACCTCCCCTCCCACCCCCCACCCCCTCTCCCTCGAACTTCAATTACATTTACGAATCTTCTTTCCATGGCTAAAGAAGCTCGAGCTCTCAAAAGGAAATCTGCTGAAATGGATTCCTTCTCTTCTACCCAGGACCTCCTACCCCTTCCCCCACCCACCCACCTCCAATACTCCAATACTCGTTTTTTTTTCTTTTTGTATTTGGTTTCTTTTCCTGTTTATCACGCTTTTCGCTTTTTCTTTTTTTTTGTATATATTTAGATTTTTTCTACTTTCTTTCTCTCTATCGCAATATCTTTAATCTGTCTGTCTCTGTCTCTTAACATCAGAGTCTTTCTCCCTCACTCCCTCACTCTCTCTCTCTCTCTCTCTCTCTAATATCAACCTCGTATGGCTTTCATCCTCATTTCCACACACTGTCCCGAGAAAGACCAAGGGAGTCTCGCATACGAATCCCTATTTCTCTTTTTACGAAGGTGAGAAAGAAGCCCCCGCCTATGCAGCCGCCCCAAGATCCAGGATTAGGGGCATCTCGGAAGATACCGAGTCATCTTCCGGGAACCCTAAGCTTTAAACTTGGAGATCATTACGCATTCACAGCCGCGCACAGAGAAGCTGGGAGAACTTTCAATCACAGTTTCTATTTAGATCGAGATTAGGAGATCCGACGAGGCTCGTTTTCCGGTTCCTTGCGTCAGCCTATTGAACTTTCGTGCGCCCCCGAGTCTTCGATAACTTCACAATCAAATCCCCCTTTTCACATATTGTTTCTTCAGTGTACTTATACTTAATTATATAAAGTTTACTCACAATAATATTTACTATATTTCCCATTATTTCCACAACAACGTGTAAAGTTCATAAAAGGCTTAATTAAGACAAACAAACAAAAAAAAAAAAAGAATATACATTTCCTCTGACCAACAGACCACAAAAGACGACCACACACGTACATTGGATGGGGTGGGGGGAGGGGGGGGGTAAACTGTATTTCGCTTAGGCATAAAAAGTTTTGCCTCCGACTCCTCCGAGGCTTGTAAACTCAATTCTGCGATATATCAGCTCCCCCGTGCACCTGTGACCCTGCTCCATTCATCATGTTATTTGCCCATTTCTTTATCAGATGTTGCTGTTGTTTTTCTTTTGGATGGATGAAGCATAGTATGCATTTGGGTATTATTCATTTTTATCTTTTTTTTTTTACTTTAAGGGTGTCGTTATCTACCAATGAGAATAAAAAATAATAATACAGATACACATTGTGGTCCAACACATTTTTCTAGCTTCAGCACATTATTTATTTTTCTCTCTCTCCTCCCTCTCCCTCCTCCTTTCCCTCTTCGTCTCCCTCCCCCTCCCCTCATCATCTGCCCCCTTCACTCTCTCTCTCTCTCTCTGCCCCCCCTCTCTCTCTCTTACAAAACCATATAATCCTATGGTTTTCCACCCACGAGACGGATGAAGAGGGATCCACCTTCTTTTCCAGATCACTGAATCAAATATCGGGGTCTACCCTCTGGTCCTATTTTACGATTTGTAATTTTGAACTATGTCCTTTATGTGAAATCACCTGCCACATCGCTCTCGCTCTCTCTGTTTTTCTCTTTCTCTTTCTCTCTCTCACTCTCTCTCTCTGTCTTTCTCTTTCTCTTTCTCTCTTTCACTCTCTCTCTGTGTCTGTCTGTCTGTCTGTCTGTCTGTCTGTCTGTCTGTCTGTCTGTCTGTCTGTCTGTCTGTCTGTCTGTCTGTCTGTCTGTCTGTCTTGTCTGTCTTGTCTGTCTTGTCTGTCTTGTCTGTCTTGTCTGTCTGTCTGTCTGTCTCTCTCTCTCTCTCTCCCTCTCTATCCTCAGCGACCGTATGTTGCATCTTAAGCTGTAAACCAGCTGATTATGCATATTCTACTGCTTTACTTGATTACCTATTCTGTAAAAATCCCTTTCATGGCCCTCCCTTTGCAGCTTCCCTTCCCTTTCCTTCCTCACTTTCCCTCTATTCTCTGCCATTTCCCCATCCTTTCCTTCCCAATCCCTTCCCCTCCCCGGCTACCTCCTGGCCGCCTTCCAGTGCATCTCCAGCCCTTCTTCAGGTTGTTCCCAGACGTCGGGGATCCTGGCGGGCGCCGTCTCGCCCTCGTTCCGTGCGGGCGCCGGCGGAACGACGGCAAAGTCATAGATTCGAGCCAAGTATAAAGATCAAGGGGAGGAGAGGGGAGGGTGGAAGAAAAGGAGGAGGGGGGGAGGAGGGGGAGGAGGAGGAGGAGGAGGAGGAGGAGGAGGAGGAGGAGGAGGAGGAGGAGGAGGAGGAGGAGGAGGAGGGGGGAGCAGGGGGAGGAAGGGGAGGAAGGGGGGTGGGGGAGGAGGAGGAGGAGCAGGGGGAGGAAGGGGAGGAGGGAGAGGGGAGGGTGGAAGAGGAGGAGGAGGGGGAGGAAGGGGAGGGGGAGGAGGAGAAGGAGGAGGAGGGGGAGGAGGAGGAGGAGGAGGAGGAGGAGGAGGAGGAGGAGGAGGAGGAGGAGGAGGAGGAGGAGGAGGAGGAGGAGGAGGAGGAGGAGGAGGAGGAGGAGGAGGAGGAGGAGGAGGAGGAGAAGAAGAAGAAGAAGAAGAAGGAGGAGGTGGAGGAAAAAGAAGAAGAGAACGAAGAATAGGTGGACGAAAAGGAGGAGGATAAGGATTAGAAGGAGGAGAAAAAGGAGGAGGAAAGGGCGGAGGAGAAGGATGAGTGTAAGAAGAACAACACGGAAGAGAAGAGGCTGTATATCTTCGATGAGACGGGAACCGCGTGTTTAAGTGGTGGTTTGGGATGTTGTGAGAGAATTTAATATAATCTTCGTGGGCCAATTTTGACCATAAAAAATGAGAGAGGAAACTAATATTTATCTTATTTACATAGGGATACACATGCATGCATAAACGAACGCGCATACACTGTGTGCGCGCGCGTTTATGTGTGTGTGTGTGTGTATATATATATATATATATATATATATATATATATATATATATATATATATATATATATATATATATATATCCCTCTCTCTCTATTCTTTCCCTCCATCTTCATCACTTCAACCCTATCCCCCCATTTTCCTCTTCCTCTCCCTCTCTACCACACGCTACAAACAGCAAATAAGGCCACACAAGTAATGCATGCACGAGATCTATGCAGACACAGCTCAGCATCCCCGACTCAATACCCCGACAGAATATATTCGCGTTTCCATCAGTTTTACGACGACGTTTGGCCGACGCACTCGACGACTGAATGGAAGAAAAAGTTTCCTGAATGATGAAATGGCAAAACTGGAAAAGGACGCGGCTTATTCTTGAGGTTAGCCTCTTCTTATCATTACCATATTCCCTTTAGCTATAATTTCTCTTTTGATTTCAGTGTCTGGTTGTCTTGGTCTCTTGCTTTCTCTATCACTGTCTGCAAGACTGTCTGTGTCTCTGTTTATCTGTCTTTCTGTCTGTTTCCTCCTCTCCCTCCCTCCTTCCCTTTCTCCCTCCCTTACTCTCTCCCTCTCTCTCTCCCTCTTTACATTTCTCCTCTCCCCTTTTCCCTCTCTGCCACTCCCATTCTACCTCTATTTCTGTTCCTCTTTCTCTCTCTCTCTGTTCACCAATCGATCTATCTATCTATCTCAAACACTCTCCATTCCCCTCCCTCTCCTCTCAAAAGTGATTAAAGAGAGGAACCCCAACACACCGCGCCTCAATACAAACAACGGCAACATCAACAACAACAACAGAACGAAGGACCCAAAAACCACACAAAACAAAAGACACGCGAAAAGTGCACAATGCGCCCACGCAGCAAGGAAGAAAAGGGCGAAGTGAAAGAGAAGAAAGAAAGAAGAAAAATGACTATCAGCGCAAGGAAAAGGCCCGCATATATTTCCAAGGGGGAATTTCCCGGGAATTTCCCTAAAGACCCCGGAAGCAGAGGGGGGAGGTTACGGGGGGTAAGGGGGGAAGGGAGAACCTCTTGGTCGAGACGAGGAAAAGATGGTACACTAAGACCTCGGTAAGTGACGGTGCTGCCAATTTTGAGCCTTAAAGAGCATTGGAATAGGGGACATTACTAGGCAAATCATAATTTTGGTATAAATAACGTTTGCCTTTTGAAAATACTATATATCTGGAAAACACTTAGACGTTGGCCTTGAGCTCTCAATAAGATCAAACGAATTTCCGATACAAGGAGGAGGACCTGTACATGCGACGTTGTTTCCTAATAATCAATAATGTGTTTGATATAATTATCATTGGATAATAAATGTTCCTGTTCTACTGGAAATGCTGAAATGCACTGCTGAAAAAGGGTTCATAGATAATCATAAAATTACAGAACAAACTTGACTGCAATGCAATAGAAGAATGAAAACTAAATAAGTGAATTATAGAGAAAATCTAGAAAAGTAAGAAAGAAAAAGAGAGAAAGAAACCTAAGTTTGCTCGTCTTCGGAAGCAACGTATCAAGGAAGAAACAAAAGGAATAAAAGAAGGAGAAGAAGAGAAAAAAAAAGACTCGATCACCCTCAAGGCAATGTTTATCGACAGATGCTTCTTCATTTATTCGTTCTTTTTCTTCTTCCTTTCTTCCTTCATCATCTTTACCCAAGGGAGAGGCCATAGCTTTATTGTTGTTATTACTGTTGCTGCTGTTTTTGTTTTACTGTCTTTATTTCAAAAATTGGTATTTGTTGATAATCATATGACAAATTAATTTCTAGAAGCCAGCGTGAGAGAATCTTCTATAGTGTTTGATCAAATGGCTTTTCATAATTATGCTTCATCAGATCTGGCCTCTATTTTTCCTCTCTGACCTCATTAATTCTCTTCATCATCCACCGCGTCACGTTTTCAATTAATCATGTGTCAATGTTGATAAATGACCCCTTTAATTGATAGATGGACGACCTTCACCTTGTTATGCAATATGGTCTCTGCCAAACACTTCTGAGAAAGCAGTCAACAAAGGCACAAGAAATAAAAAAATGAATAATACGTACATAAAGGAGGACATTATTTTTTAACAGCATTTCAAACAGATCATATTAAATACATAAAACTGAAATAGATAGACAGATAAATGTTAAGTAAATAAAATCAACAGAACTGAAATACAAATAAGTGAATGAAAATAAAGGCAAAAAGAGTGTCCTCCTTGGACGAAACACAAAACAAATATCCTTCGAAAATTGGTCAGAGAGAGAGAGAGAGAGAGAAAAAAAAAAAAAAACAGTATCCTGAGGGGTAACGAGATGGCAAGACTGGAGGATGGAGTCTAAGCAACCTGCGAGGGGAGTCGTGGAGAGGGGAAGGAAGAAAAGAAAAGAAGGTGAGTGGTCAGTATCCTTCGGGGAAGTAGCCCTTAGGAGACCCCGATGAAAGATTGATCTTGCTACCAGTGCTGTATGCCGAGGGAGGGGCGGAGGTCGGGCTGAGCTGCAGGTGAGGGGAAACAGGCTGGGCAGGGCTCGAACTAGCCTATTGTGCACTATGGTAACGCTACACCGCAAAGGCTGAATAATGAAGGAAGGTTCTTGAGAGAGAGGGAGGGCGGGTGAGGGGAAAGGAGGAGGGGAAAGGAAGTTGGGTTCATTTAGCTTGAAGAAAGTTGATCGGAGCGACTGGTACGTCTCGAATTGGCTTTGACTAGAGGGATATTTATTATATTTTTTGTGTCTAAAATGTTTATCAAACATTTATTATCATTTTCCTTGTATACAACTAATGTTCTTGTATAACCATAGCTACAATTTGGCAATTTGGTCGGGTTTGTTCTCACTTTTGATTTCAAATAAGAAATAAAGAAAAAACACACAGTATGACTTCCGCGATTCCCAAATTCCAAAATGACAATGATAATAGTCAGTTAATGATTAAGGGATATTCCAAACAACATAGACCCGTACAACAGAACCCCTCAGAGTTTGAAAACTTCTGCAATTCGGAACAGATTTGGCGAAGAACAGAACTACAGAAGCCAATCACCCGAACACAAGGACATCTATTGCTATTACCATCCGGACAGACAGACACAATCGATGCAGTTATCATCTCGGATCAGTGAACACCTGGACCTCACTTCGACTGCCACCCTCCCCCCCACCCCCTGCCCACTACCCATCCCACATGGCTTTCATCCCCTCCCCCCACCCATCTTCTGCCATGCTTTGGAAGAGTGCATTTTCTTCCCGTGTTCTTTTTATTCTTTCCTCTCTCTATTTCTGTGTATTTTTGCCTATCTGTTTATGGTTATGTATACAATTCTCTTTTTCTTTTCTCTCTTTCTTCTCTCTCTCTCTCTCTCTCTCTCTCTCTCTCTCTCTCTCTCTCTCTCTCTCTCTCTCTCTCTCTCTCTCTCTCTCTCTCTCTCTCTCTCTCTCTCTCTCTCTCTCTCTCTCTCTCTCTTCCATACTCTCGAGTCTTCCTCCTCCGACCCTCTCCCTTCCACCTTGTCCCATTCGTCCTTCTCCCTTTGCCCTCTTCTCCCTCCCCCAATCCTTCCATATTTCTTCCCGCTTACCCTCAATTCCTTTCCTCCACTATTTACCTCCATCCCATAACCCCTCTTTTCTCCCCCTCGCCCCTCCCCCCTTTTATCTCCCATCTCCTCCCTAGCCCCCAACTTCCCCTACCCCAACCCCCACCCCCACCCCAGCCAACCAGGCCTCCGGCCCTATCTCCCACGTGACAGGTTGAGCGGCGGCATGTTCCAAAACCTCCCCCTCCCTCCTCCTCTCCTCACCTCCCCTCCCCTCCTCTCCCCTCCCTTAGCCCCCCCCACCTTAGTCCCCCTCGGTCCTGCCTAAATCTTGTTACCTCGCCCTCGACGCCCCCCCCCTCCCTCACCCCCTAAGGCCAGGACGCTCGATCGATGTCCTGATACGATTTCCTGATGAGCCTTTTATTTCTAGCTGGAAGTTTGTCCCGTTCATTAGCACTCCGTGGTGGTGGTGGTGGGGGCGGGGGAGAAGGGGGGGAGGGGGGAGAGGGGAAAGGAGGGGGTGAGAGAGAGAGAGAGGGGTGTCCAGTGGTTGCGGAAGCTAAGGGAATTGAAGAACGATAGATTGAGAAAAACATAGATAGATAGATAGATAGATAGATAGATAGAGAGAGAGAATATTCATTATATATACAAAATATTCGTTATATAAACAATGTATACACAAGAGAGAGTGAAGGATAAATGGATAGGTAATAAATGAATACGTAATAATGAAGTACAAACAGCCGGAAATAACTATTCCCTTACAGCATTGCAGTCTTAACCCCCACCCGTTTCCCCTTCCCCAGGTGACCCTCTGCCTTCCTTCCCTACGTACTTGATGCATTAGGTCTGTTTATTATCGCGATGAAGTCCCATTACCTGCATCCATTATATATATATACTCACACACATACACACACACACACACACACACACACACACACACACACACACACACACACACACACACACACACACATATATATATATATATATATATATATATATATATATATATATATATATATATTACATATATAGATAGATAGATACATAAATAGACATTATATATATTTATATATATATATATATATATATATATATATATATATATATATGTATGTATATATAAATGAATGGCTATATATACGTATTAAGAGATAGATAGACATATATAAATATATAAATATATAAATAGATAGACAGATTGATAGGTAGGTAGATCAACAGTTAGATAAACCAAAAAACATAGATAAATAAATAGATACATAGAAAAAAAATATAGAGAGAGGAAAAGAAGACGAAGACAAGCAATAAACAGAAGAGGAAAGAAACAGAAAAAGACGCAAAGAAAAGAAAAGGAAAAGAACAGATGGATGGGATTTCTTACAAGATTACCCTCGTTCGGGTGGGAGCGATAAGGGCGCAAGTGAAAGATTTCCGAGATTTATCGATGACTATATTTATCTATTATTTCTTATTAATCGCTATATCTATCTACGTTATTTTCTGGGCTGGATTGTGCGTTTCTCGTCTGGGAATATCCGTTAGACAGCGAAGCATAAGCAGGATAATGGAGTAAAGACAAGAAAAAGCAGAGAGAGAAGAAGAAAAAAAAACAAAACAATAACACAAAACAATCAGGATAAGAGCAATAACAAGGCGAGAAACCGAAGCAATAATTGAAGCAACAGAGTAACAGCGAAATAGCAGCGGATCGCAATAAACGGACGGGCCGAGAACGAATGGCCGGATAAGCGAGGCTCAGCGAAGTAAAGGAGGGAAGTGAAGGGAAACAAGAGACAGGGTCCGGTGAAGAGAGATTTGCCGGTAGGGGGGAAGGGGAAAGGGGGGGAAGGGGAGGGGAAGTGGTAAGACTTAAGCCGACGCAGAGGGAAGTCCAGAGGAAATGGGACACTGCATGGAGGACCAGGGACGAGATGAGAGATGTTGTGGTCTTGTTGATTTTTTTTTATTGTTTTTTGTTTTGTGTTTAGGTCTATATTGTTTTTTGTTTGTTTGTTTGTTTGTTTGGTTTTGGTTCCCTCCCTTTTGACGTTTGTTTTTTTCTCATTGTCATCATCTTTTTTTTTCCTTACTTTTAATGGTTATTATTATTTTGTTTTCATTATTTTCATTATATTTTTTTATTCATCCTCGTTTTGAGCATATATTTTGTCTGTTATATTTTCTATTTATCCATTCTTCAACACCAACCAGCTACATACATTCCGTATCATTTTTATTAAACCTTTTCTTTACATCTCTGTTTTTTTTATATATATCTGTCCCTGATATTTATATCGTTTATTCTTCAACACCAATTCTTTCTCCTTCCTTCTCTCCCTTCATGTTCTATCCCGAGTTCACCGAGCCGTTCGAACGAAAAAAGAAATTAAATAAAAATGAAAAAAATACAGATCTGACAAGAGTCCTTTATCCTCCGTTGCATTGCCTTCCTTTCGTTCCTTCCTTCCCTCTTTTCCTCCCTCCCTCCTTCTCTCCCCCACCAAGTGCGTGCCCCCTTGACCCCCTCTTAATGGCCCTACAGTCGCCGGAGTGTGTGCGAGAAAATTAGCCCTATTGTTATGGCGCTGAGAGACATAAACACTTTATTTTTTACCGGTAAAGAAGGCGAAAAAAAAAATCGATTGTGAAAAAAAAAGTCGCTATCAAGGAGACGAGAGATGACGTTGACGAGGTCTCTCCGCTTCTTCTCTTGCCTTTTACGAACTCCTTCGGAAGAAGAAAAAAAGAAAGAAAGAAAGAAAAAAAAAACGAAGAAACGATGACTCGCCTCCTCTCCTTAGAGCTACCTCGCGCCTTATTTTTCTTCTTCAGACCATTTGAGAATCCTCGGGGAAAACCATAAACTTAGCTTTACACTCTTGTAATCCGCCCTCAGTCGCTCGGAGGGAGGAAAAAATGGACTAACACAATTCCGGGTGACAAAATCTCATAAATTAGCCTTCAAGGAGAAGTCTTACAAGAGGCCCTGAGAACCAATCAATGGTGTTATGGCTGTGGAGGGCATTATCGCACTTATGGCTCGAGGTGCAACTCTGTCTGGGGGGCGAGGGGGTGGGAATGGGGATAGGGATGGGGTGGAGATGAGGATGGGGATGGGGATGGGGATGGGGATGGGGATGGGGATGGGGATGGGGATGGGGATGGGGATGGGGATGGGGATGGGGATGGGGATGGGGATGGGGATGGGGATGGGGATGGGGATGGGGATGGGGATGGGGATGGGGATGGGGATGGGGATAAGGATGGGGATGGTAGCGGTGGGAGAGAATGAAGAGGATAAGGAAGAGAAGTTGGTGGTAGTGGAAATGAGGCATGAGGGTGGAGGTGGAGGTAATGGAGGAAGAAGTAAAGGAGGAGAACGATGAAGCAGGAAGGAGGAAGAAGTAAAGGAGGAGAACGATGAAGCAGGAAGGAGGAAGAGTGAGTCGGCTGAATGGGGAAGGGAAATAGGAAGGAAGAAGGAAACAAGACGGGTAAAGAAAGTTAAATACAATGAAAAAAAAAACTGAAAGTAAGCACCTGCCAAAAAGAGAAAACAGAAAAATGCCATCGAGGACCTTAACCCCCCCACCCCACCCCACTAAACATACTTCCAAATGGCCCTAAACACCCTCTCTGCGGCACACGATGGCCCCGGACGGCCCTCACCGGACCCCCTCAACGAGTGAGAACTCATCGAAGGCAAACATGCCCTCCCTCTCAGCCCTTTGCCCCCCTACCCTCCTCTCTCCTATCCCTCCCTTTAAGCTCTCCTCCACTGCTCCCCTCCTTCCCTCATCTCTTACTTCCTTCTCATTCCCCCTCCCTCCCCATTCCCTCCTCTCTGCCGTGTTCAGGCCATTGTGAGGAAGAAAAGAAAATGTATTCTTGTAAAAATGCCGTGTTTCTTCGAGTGAGAGGGGAGATAAACAGGTAGGTCAGGGAGCGGAGGGGGGGGGGGGGGATCAGTAGAGAGAGAGAAAAAGAACAAAATAATGATAATGGTAATGGTGGTGATGATAATAATACAATAAAGGAGCCAATATGAAATGAGAGAGAGAGAGAGAGAGAGAGAGAGAGAGAGAGAGAGAGAGAGAGAGAGAGAGAGAGAGAGAGAGAGAGAGAGAGAGAGAGAGAGAGAGAGAGAGGGGGAAGGGGAA
>NW_028234409.1:26612376-26614876 GCF_977035675.1 Penaeus japonicus | reverse complement strand
CCTCTCCTTGTTGGAATTCTCGTTTCTTTCCGCAATTTTTGTGGATTTTTTTTTAATGGCGGGAAGAATGGCGAGATTAGAAGGGGGAAAAAAATCTTGTTGATAAACGTGAAAAAAGTCCTATTCAGGAATTCAGTAATTCCTTCGACTTTTCATTTTAGATTTTCAGATTTTTCTAGTTCTATTTTTCAGGTAAAAAAAACAAACTGCCTCCACCAAGATAAGATCGATTGGGGATGGGCAAGATGGGGGAGGGGTAGTGGCGAGGCGAGGGAGGGAGGGAGGGAGGGAGGGGTTGGGTAGGAGGGACGAGAGTAATGACGACGAACGACGGAATCGACGACCACTAGCCTCGGACCTGTCGTTCCTTCGGTCCTTCCTGGTCGTCTCTGTCGGGTGCCAAAGACTCAGGACGTTTCCCGCGTTTCAGAAGATTCGATCTCTTCTTTGTCTCGGCTCTCGCGTCTGCTTCCGGCTTTTACTTGGATGCCTTCGGTGCTCCTTTTTGAAAGCATGTCTGGCCGCCTGTGTGTGTGTGTGTGTGTGTGTGTGTGTGTGTGTGTGTGTGTGTGTGTGTGTGTGTGTGTGTGTGTGTGTGTGTGTGTGTGTGTGTGTGTCTTTCTTTCTGTTTATCTGTTTTCTGCCTGCCTGACTGCCTGTCTGTCTGTCTGTCTGTCTGTCTGTCTGTCTGTCTGTCTGTCTGTCTGTCTGTCTGTCTGCCTGTCTGTCTTTCTTTCTGTCTGTCCCTCCCATCCATTCTTTTTTCTCTCTTCCCTCCCTGCCTCCTTTCCTCTCCCTCTCCCTTGCCCTCTCCCTCTTCTCTACCCCCTCAACCATCTAGCTGCAACACAACACGTTTTCCTTTACTAGCGCGCATACCTGTCCACAAACGTCATACTTCCGCTCCGGGGTTCACACACGTCACCCTCTCCCGGGATGACACGACAGGTGAGCTCATTAGGAGGTTGTAGGAGGGAGGGTGATACCTGTGCCCGAAGGTTAGGTTAATAATAAGGGAGGTTTCCAGTCCTGTGATCCCGAGCGACCCTGCCTCTGTATGTGTGTGCATTTGTGAGGGAGAGGGAGGGAGAGAGATAGAAAGAGAGAGAGAGATAGAAAGAGAGAGAGAGAGAGAGAGAGAGAGAGAGAGAGAGAGAGAGAGAGAGAGAGAGAGAGAGAGAGAGAGAGAGAGAGAGAGAGAGAGAGAGAGAGAGAGTTATATAAATATATGTAGAAAGATAGATTTGGTGATAGATAAACATGCGTATTGATCGGTAAATAAATATATGTTATAAAGAGAGATAGTGAAGAAGGGATAACGAGAGGAAATATGTACGCATTGACACAGGAGTCCCTTCAGGCTGATCAGACTGAAGACATTGCCCAATCACCAGACTTGTCACCATCCTCTATCCTCTCCCCTCTCCCTCTAACACCCCCACCCTCCCCTCACACTCAAGTCAATGAGCTGACAAAAACTGTCCTCCCCACATCCCATCTCCCCTCACCTTCTGGTTTAATCCCCTCACTTGAATTATTTTCCCATCAAGTCCTAGTTACGACCGCTTCGTTCCTTGCGCGAGGCCGGTCGTTCCCTGACGTAGAGACCTCGAGGGCAGATGGGCGGTGATTCCTGTCCGTCCCAGCGAATCAAAGGCAAACTAACAAAAACGATTTTTATGGGGGGAAAATGGGTTATTCCTTCGACTAGTTCTTTAGCATTTCCGTGAGCTTGTTAGAAAGGGGGAAGTGGGAGAGGGAAGGAGGGAAGGGAGGGAGGGAGGGATGCGGAGATATTCTCTCTCTCGAAACAATTATGGGACTCTATGCGGGGAGAAATGCTATCTAACGACGTCTAAAGTCAATGAATTAATTAGTTTTCAGCCAGAGTCTACGTCAGAGAAGCGAAGGAAATGAGATGGAAAGAAACAAAAAATCTGGAGATATACTGCTTCAATTTGAGAATCCGTTGTCCGAAGCTTTCTAAAACGCCTTTGAATCGACTCGTATTTCCTCACTTTTATGCCGTAGGATTTTCCCGTTGAACGGATCGTTCTTGGATTTTAATTTTCGCTCGAATGTGGCGGCAATCTCATTATCGCTTGTTATCAGTTTCTTGTCTCAAAGAGAACCAAAAGTATTTCATTAGGGGTTATTAACAGCTTGTTGGAAGAGTGTGTTGATTATAATTATCACTGATTGATTGCTAACGATTAATTATGAACAATTTCATTGAGTGTGTTGATTGTAATCTTCTTGCCTTGGCAATGTGTTATCGGCTTCTTCCTTCACACTCCATTCCCTTCCTCTTTCTCTAAAATCTGTTGCTATCCATTTATATTCTCTTCACTGCTTAGGTGGTATTATCTGTAAGCTTGTCGTCAACTATTGTCGACAGGCAACTCTCCATCTCTCCCTTTCAATAATTCCTCATCTCTTAATACATTTTTTCCTTCTTAATCTTTTTCTCTCCCCCCCTATCTCTCTCTCTCTCATTCTC
>NW_028234409.1:26607376-26609876 GCF_977035675.1 Penaeus japonicus | reverse complement strand
TGTGTGTGGGGGGGGGGGTTGTGTGTGTTTGTGAATGAGTGTGTGTGTGGGGAGGGGGGGTTGTGTGTGTGTGTGTGTGTGTGTGTGTGTGTGTGTGTGTGTGTGTGTGTGTGTGTGTGTGTGTGTGTGTGTGTGTGTGTGTGTATGTGTTTCTGTGTGATTCCTTCACAAATATATATATGGTAGTACATATCCAAATATTAACGTGTGCCTATGTGATCGTGCGTAATGAATCTGAATCCACACTAAAACATTTAAAAATCTCACAAAGCAAATTTTTCACTCATTCCTCTGCCACTCCCTCCCCCTCCCTCTCCTCTCGCAATGCACCCTCAAATTATTGGGTGGGACGGGAGAGGCCACGGGTGTTGTTGTGGGCGCCATAAGGGAAGGGATGGGGGGGGGGGCATTGGAGGAAAAGGAGGAGGAGGAGGAAGATGAGGAGGAGGCTGAGGAGGGAGAGGGGAGGGAAGGAGGAGGAGGAGGAGGAGGAGGAGGAGGAGGAGGAGAAGGAGAAGGAGGAGGAGGAGGAGAAGGAGAAGGAGAAGGAGAAGGAGGAGGAGGGAGGAGGAGGAGGAGGAGGAGGGAGAGATAGAGGAGGAGGAGGAGGAGGAAAAGAAGGAAGAGGAGGAACTAGAAAAGGGGGAAGGAGACGAGAATGGGGGGAGAGGAATGGGAGGAGAAGGAGTGAAGAGAGGGGGAGAAGAGGAGGATAAGTAGAAGATAGGAGGTTGAAGAGGAAGAAGAGGAGGAGGAGGAGGAGGAGGAGGAGGAAGAGGAGGAGGAAGAAGAACCTATTCAGTTGTTATTGTTGCTAATTGTGGTTATATCCTTGGTTATTGTTATCGATATGGCTAATGGCTCTGTTTATGACTCTATGTCCTTATACTCATTAGCGCTCTATTGTGATCATTGCCATCATAATAATTATGTCGATTTGTTGATCGGCATTATCGCCATTAGCATCAGATTTATCCTTACAATAAATGTGACTAAAATGGTGATTATGTTCTTTTCTACTGTCTGCGTCATGCTCATTGCATATTTGTTTTTCATCCTCCACTAGGTTTATCATCAAAATGTTTATCCTCGCCTTGAAAATGAATATAAAAGTTGTTTTCAGGTGGTTCAGTACATAACTTTGCACACTCCAGCGAAAATTTGCATATAGGAAAAAAACATCGGGTAATGTTGACCGTCTTTGAAGTGCGATTTTCAGCCTTACGCTCTCAATACGTATCGATCATATTCATTTTCCCTCTTCTTTCTCTCCTCCCTCCCCCCTCTCTTTTTCTTTTCTTTTTTTCTTTCGCTCTCTCTCTCTCTCTCTCTCTCTCTCTCTCTCTCTCTCTCTCTCTCTCTCTCTCTCTCTTTCTCTCTCTCTCTCTCTCTCTCTTCCTCTTTCTCATTTCCTCCTCCATTCTCCCTACATATCCCCTCTTTTCTTTCTATTCCTCTTCCTCCCCCAGCTTCCCTCTCCTGTCCTCTGCCCTACCCTATCCTACCTCCCTTCCCCCGGAGTCCCTCTTCCTCCCTCCACCCTACCCCCTCCCATTCTCCCTGCCTCCCTCTCCATCCCTCTACCCTACCCCCTCCCCTTCTCCCTGCCTCTCTCTCCATCCCTACACCCTACCATAACCCCCCCTTCCCCCACCCCCCACAAGAGGAGGAGGAGGAGGTGAGTCAGCCATCATCCCTCGGAGGATATGAGACAAAATGAGACGATTCGTGTCCCACTCCAAGGCAATAATAACATCCCGGCACTGTGGACGTACTCGCATTCTCTCGTGGGGCTCGACGTGTGCTTGCAAGAATTCGTAAGGTTCCTTCAAGCACTCGTGGTAGGATTTTGCTTTGTTTTTCACAACCTTGGTGGTATTTACTTCCTTTGACTGAATGCATTATCAAAGTTGGAAATTCAGATGAACAGATTGCAGGTATCATTGACGATCTTATCTTATGTGTGTCATTGAACATTTTTCTTTCCCCTGTGAACTCCCCCTCTTCCCTCATTTTCCAGTTTTCTTCCATCCTCACCCCCCCTTAACTTCAACTTCCTCTTCTACCTCCCCTCTCTTCCGCTATCAGTCTTTCCCCTCTGCTACTAAAAATCACTACCCCATACACCTGGCCTCCCCCTCCTTCCTCCCTTCCCCTATCCCCTCCTTCTTCCTCTTCTTCACCATCTATACCATCTTCTAGACGGCCACCACGATACAATGTTGTGGGTCGTGGCCGCCAATGGGCTGAAGGTGTAAGATTTATGGCTTCCCAATATTACGCTTGGTCAGTTATTTTATTTTTTCCTCCCTTTCATGCATATTGGATATTCTTCACTTCATGGAGCCACTTTATAGAGGAAAAAAATATATTGCAAAAAATGGCGAGTATCGATATGATTAAGAAAATGGTCTTATCTTTCATGATATGACAGCTTCGCTTTTATCGCTTTCTCTTTACTTTTGCCTTGCATATGAGCCGTACATCTTTCTCTCTCTCT
>NW_028234409.1:26599876-26602376 GCF_977035675.1 Penaeus japonicus | reverse complement strand
GTGGGTAACGCTAACTTCTATACACTGCACGCTTTCTTAAGAATAACTGTCTCTTTTCCATTTCCTGCTTCATTCTCTAACCCTAACGGCATTTTCTTTTTTTATTCTTATTCTTATCTTGATTTTTTAGTGTTCTTTTTCCTCCTCCTTTTCCTCTTTTTTTCTCCTCTTCCTCATTTCATTTTTTCTTGTATTCTTCTAACTCATTCTTGTCCTTTAATTCTTTTCATCATGATGATGTTTGAAATCCTCCTCACTATTATATTCCTCTTCATATTGACATTACAGTCACTATCATCTTCACCATTACCAAAAACATCACCATCAATGATTCTTATCTGTGACATGAACAAATAATAGATCAAGAATAGGGTCATCCCCGACCAGTCTATCCCCAGGAAGACTTTGCTATGAAAAGAGAGAGAAAGAGAAAGAAAGAGAGAGAGAGAGAGAGAGAGAGAGAGAGAGAGAGAGAGAGAGAGAGAGAGAGAGAGAGAGAGAGAGAGAGAGAGAGAGAGAGAGAGAGAGAGAGAGAGAGAGAAAAGTGACACACGTGGCACCAGAACTTGCCCCCCCCTCCCCCAACGATACTCTCCATCATCGTCACGCACACACGAGGACACACACAGGCAGGCCTGCTTTTTTTTTTTCTTTCTTTCTTTCTTCCTTCCTTCTCCTCTTCTTCCTTGACGTCTTCTTGTTTGGAGAAACTTTTCTTCTATTTCTTTTTATCTTTTTTTTATGTTAAGTCAATGCAATTTTCTTCCATCTTTCTTATCCACTTGTTTATCAAAATTATTATCATTTAATTCTGTTCCAGCTTGTTCACATTATCTATATATTGTACATTCCTCATTCGTCTAGACTCCTCCCCCCTCCCCTGTCTTCCCTGTTTTTCCCGATTCTCATCCAAACATCTATTCTTTCTTCTTCTTCTTCTTCTTCTTCTGCTTTCCTTTCCTTCTATTTTCTTATCTATTTTCTTCTTTCTTCTTCCACTCTTTCTTGGTGAGGCCACTGTGATATCGATAAACAATGTAATTGCTGCTATTATCATATTCTTTATCACGTAAATTTTACCGCCTCCACCTGCATCCCTCGCTCGCCTTCCCTCCCACTCCTTTCTTCTAAGAAATAACCCCTTTGCTTCGTCAGTTTCAAGACACTTAATATATGGAAGGGGAAGGGGGAAGGGGGAGAGGTAGGGGAAGGGGAAGGGGAAGGGGAAGGGGAAGGGGAAGGGGAAGGGGAAGGGGAAGGGGAAGGGGAAGGGGAAGGGGAAGGGGAAGGGGAAAGGGGAAGGGGGAAGGGGAAGGGGAAGGGGAAGGGGAAAGGGGAAGGGGAAGGGGGAAGGGGAAGGGGAAGGGAAGGGGAGGGGGATGGGGATGGGGAAGGAAATATGGAAGGGGAAGGGGAAGGGGAAGGGGAGGGGGATGGGGATGGGGATGGGGAAGGGAAAGGGAAGGGGAAGGGGAAGGGGAAGGAGAAAGGAAAAGGATAAGCGGAGGGGGGAAGGGGTAAGGGAAGGGGAATGGGAAGGGGAAGGGGAAGGGGAAAGGGGAAGAGGAAGGGGAGGGGAGAAAGGGAAAGGGGGGAGGGGACGAAGGATATTGGGTAGGTAGGGTGGAGGGCAGAGGAGGGTTCAGAGCGGTTGATCTACCACCCTGTCCACGCCGAAACTCGCCCTTGTTCCCCTTAGTATTTGCATATAATACTAGTGGTGTCGTGACCCTCCCCAACTCACTCACCCCCTCCCCCTCCCCTGCTCTCCCCTCCCCATCTTCGTCTCTTTCATCTGCGACCCTTAATTAAGTTTCAAGCGGATGCAGAAGGTATGGAGGAAGAGGCGAAGGGGAAGAGGGATAGTAGGATAGAAGGGGAAATGGGGGAGATGCGCAACGATGTGGAGAGGATGGAGGAGTGGAGATTGAAGAGGAGAGAAGAGGTAGATGAGGGGGGAGGGGAGTAAATTGAATACATAATTACCCAATGAGCAGAGAAAGGCCCGACGCAGAGATGCTTGGGCTATTAACCTGCATACACATTATTCTAATTAACCATCCCATTCAAGATGTTTAGAGGTACTGAACTTGCAACAAATGAAGCATTTTGTGATTTTGGCTTTCCTTAGAGAGCAACAGGAATGACAGTGATCATAATAGGTGGAGACAAGATGATAAGACTGTTATATCCATGTCGCCATATGCAATTAGTAACTGCCTGGAAGGGGAGCGAATTTACTTTTTGAGGGGGGGGGGGGTTTGGAATCATGAATACTAATAAACAACGGCGGCGTGTCAGATCTTCTGGGTATAATCATACAACGTGCATGGAAATTTCCCAAAATCGCACACTGTCGGACACACACACACATACACACGAGCTCGCATACATACAAATCTATCTACCTATACATGAACAAACAAAAGAAGCACAAATCATACACAAATAAATCCATCCTTTCCCCAACCTATCCCATCCTTTATCTCTCTCTCTCTCT
>NW_028234409.1:26579876-26592376 GCF_977035675.1 Penaeus japonicus | reverse complement strand
GCTATGTCCCCTACGTCATTTTCGTTAGCCTCCAGCGATGGCTCCATTAACTATTCAACTACCTTTTGCTAATTCCTCAAGGGATGGATCGAGATCTCCCTTCTAAGCATCCTAGGAACCCCATCTCAACCTTTCAAAGTAATCCCCTAAGCCGTCACCGGTCTCCTTCGATGTCAACAAGGTACTGGGGGAGGGAAGGGGAAAGGTGAGGTGGGGGGGACGTCACTCAAACGAAGGGAAAGGAAGGGGTGGCAGGAGGAGGGGAAGGGAGAGGATGAGAGGGTAAAGCTAAAGTTGATTAATGTGCCCACTTCAATTCAATCAACTGGTGTACAAGAGCGGCTCGCTGGTACTCCGGGGGCCTTGTGTGAGCTCGAGACCTGCTGGCGCTGGCGCTGCATGTGTCCGAGTGGGGTCCCTTTTGCAGGTGATTGTCATTTTCCGCTGGCTGTGTTCGGCGGAGAATGAACGGCATTTCACATTTCACGTGCTGCGAGAGGGAGCTCGAAGGCCAACTAAGCCTTGTTTATGTCTGGAATGTTTATTGATACGAATAAGTTAGACTGGTTGAATGCACAGCTTGGCCTTTTGATCTGTGTGTGTGTGTGTGTGTGTGTGTGTGTGTGTGTGTGTGTATGTGTGTGTGTGTGTGTGTGTGTGTGTGTGTGTGTATGTATATATGTATGTATGTATATATGTATGTGTGTGTGTGTGTGTGAATGTACATGCGTATGCGTAAGAGTAACTATATGTGCATATACGTGTGGGTGAGAGAGAGAGAGAGAGAGAGAGAGAGAGAGAGAGAGAGAGAGAGAGAGAGAGAGAGAGAGAAGACAGGAAAAAGAAGAGAGAGAGAGAGAGAGAGAGAGAGAGAGAGAGAGAGAGAGATCCAGGAGAAAGAAAGCAGAGAGGGAGAAGAGGAGAAAGAGAGAGAGAGAGAGAGAGAGAGAGAGAGAGAGAGAGAGAGAGAGAGAGAGAAGTGAGAGAGAAAAAAAAAGAGAGAGAGAGAAGACAGGAGAAAGAAAAGAAGAGAGAGAGAGAGAAGACAGGAGAAAGAAAAGAAAAGAGAGAGAGAGAGAGAGAGAGAGAGAGAGAGAGAGAGAGAGAGAGAGAGAGAGAGAGAGAGAGAGAGAGAGAGAGAGAGAGAGAGAAAGAGGGGTGCTGCGCAGACGAGAAAGCAAGCCAGCGAAAGCCAAGGTCATGTCAGGCAGAGTAAAGTTATAGGGTTACATTTACATCCAAATAGAAGGGGAAAAAGTGCAGCTCCCGGAACGACCTAAACTCCCATCCAGGGCACCGTTGCAGCTATTTTATTGTTGCGGTCATCGATGTTTGAACGGCTGCTGGTGAAGGCGACCTTGTTTGCCAGCGCAACGGATGTTAATGGTTAGTGTGGCTCTGACGGACACGGAGGGATTTTTGCTGTCCTTCTGCCATGTGTATGTGTCCAGTTGTGGTATTGATAGACGAGGCCGGACCGAGCTGTGTTTGGATCGGAACCAGATGGACGTTGTGGTGTATGGACTTTGTTCTGATCGTGACTGATGGGAATGAACCTTGTGTTAGTCGTGATATGTGTGAAAGAACCTTGTGCTGGTGGTAACAGATGTAAATGAACCTTGCGCTGATAATAACGGATCTGAATGAACCTTTTGTTAGTCGTGACAGATGTGGATGAACCTTGTACTAGTCGTGACGGATATTAATAAACATTGTTTTAGTCGCAGCGGATGTAAATGAAGGTTGTCCTGATTACCGGATGTGAATGAATGTCTCATCACAGCGTATGTGAATAGCCCTTGTATTGATGCAACTTATGTGAATGACGTTCTTTCTGTCATAACGTGTGATTCTATGTGAAAGAGTCTCTTTGTGTCGCGTATGTTGTGTACCATACGCACTGTACTGAAATTAATCACTTTTTGTCACCATGTATGTACACCTTTTTTATGAGTGTAAAGCAAGAGTAAGTCTACTGATAATATTGATACATCCGTGAGAATGGAACAAGACAATAATCTTCCTTTATTTCTTTTTCCCAACTATGGGATTTTAGCCTCCCATAGCATCTACAGCAATACGGGTGGGCGAGTCGCTCGGCTAGGTTTACGCCCATTTGCTCCCTCGGGCCCGACATACTAATCTAGTTATATCTAGTTATCCCTTTTCGCTGGCCGTGTGTTTTTATTTGGTTCGGATGGGCGATATTATACGCGGGATTCAGTATCATGTGACACAGCTTGACCGAAACACTGATTCACTGTTTGGAATTGAACCATTATCATTTTCGTAATACCAAAAATGTTACAATCTCTAAATCAAAATAGCGTTGAGCTTAAATATAACTGACCAATATTATTACCAAAACAAAATAACCGATATTAATCGTCTCAAAATGTAGATTAAAATGCGAGCTAGGACGCCCACCATTAGTACAGCCACCTGGTAAAGCTGGCTGGTTGGGCGAGGTCGGTGTTGTGTGTCCTGCTTTTGATCCTACCTTTGCCATTCTCTCTCTCTCTCTCTCTCTCTCTCTCTCTCTCTCTCTCTCTCTCACTCTCTATTCCACCACCCCTCTCTCTCGGCACTGAAAAGTCATTACATTTTTATTCTGTGTTATTGATAATAAGAAAGATTTAACACAGATAGACAAACGCACAAACACACACACACATGCATACAGAGAGAGAGAAAGATATATATATATATATATATATATATATATATATATATATATATATAGAGAGAGAGAGAGAGAGAGAGAGAGAGAGAGAGAGGGAGGGAGGGAGAGAGAGAAAGAGAGAGAGAAAGAAAGAGAGATGAATGGAATGTAATGCTGAGTTTCCTTTTCCCAATCCCTACGAAACATCAGAGTTTCTTTGATGTTATATCATAATAAACAAATACGAGGAAGCTGTACCATTGAAAGAGCACTTTTATGGAAGGAAAGGAGATAGTTTTCCCTGCAGACCCGATGAATGAAAAGTAAAACTAACGAATAAATGCAGAAGATAAAAGTTTCTGGAGATACAAACGCTCTTCATTTTTAAATTTTGTTATTATCGTTTGATATTTTCTCCATTATTTTGTATATGGATTTATTTTTTCTTAATCAAAATACACATCTTTGAAACATTTTCTAAAATTTATTACAGAACTTTTCATTAACAAATATACATTTTTTAAAAAGAACATCCAACACAGGGAGACATAAGAACTATTAAACTTGAAGTATCGGCGTGTGTAACTTTTTTCTCCAAAGTCTATTTCCCGGAGGTTTCAAGTGGCTTTGACTTTGAACTGGACTCCTCGCCGCGCACGCCACTCGACTGTCCCGCGAACGACAGATCCCCGAAAGACAAAATAAACATAAAATCTTGCAAGAGCGTAAGATCTTGCAAGATGGAGTTGGTAGCCAATTTTGGGTTTCTGAACCGTGGAGTTGTTTTGCTTCTTTTTTTTTCTTTTTTTTGCTGAACATGGTTTTTAATTACTAAAATTGCAAGGGAGATTGACAATTATTACTTCAATCTTAATATGGGTTAAAGAAGAAGATAATTGCTCATATGGTGTAAGCCGGACTCAATATCGGTTCCAAATAGGATCATATACAGATTTGTAGAGGTTTTGCATGATACCACTATAACGATCCATCCAAGATTATTATAAACAATTCGATAAAAGGAAGGTCAAAATTTTCGGACCATTGTCCATCGTTCCAAGTCACGACAGGGCGACAGAAAAAAAAAAATACAATAAGGCAATTTTCCTTAAACGGTGCCACTATTGTCCCGGCAATGGCCTGAATAACATCCCCAAATCCGTAATACGCCGACAAAACAGGCTGCCATAACACTCGTTGATTCACTGGCAATGTGCACCATGATGGCCATGCAATATGCAATAAATCCGATGATAATCACAATGTTGCAGCCTATTTTTGCGAATGAACCGTTACTGGCGACATTACACATTCATTCTCGGTCGTCGTGCCTTTACTCAAACACCCGATATTTTTCTTAGGGTATTATCCATATATTGTAATTGTGATTGGTCCCAGACGCATCCAGTAAAGCTCTATCAATAGAGATAATGTCATATTCCAGCACCGAAACACTCGTTCATTTTGGCAATTTACGATAAACATGATAATCACCATCACTTTGATATGTTGCCCGAACCTTGTAAAATGATTGTAGAAATACATATGGTTTGTTTTCCCTGCTATGGGAGATGGACACACGATTTACATTTATATTACTGCAGGGTTGTTGTTCGGATTCACATTTACATATCTCGTATTAAAACTCTATTCCACATTTATCGTATACGGACAATAGTATTAGACAACAATCCCTGTGCGTCTCGCTGTTTTGAGACTATCACATCCGAAAGGGTTCTGTCGTCCAATAAAACCGTATTACTTTTAAGTTCTTTTCACTAGAAACATTATAAAAAAAAAACTGTTAACTGATCTTCATCGTAAAAAAATCAACACCGAAAAAAATAAGAAAAAAAGCCACAGCTATACATTGCACAACTACTTTTCTCAGCACTTTATTTCCCAGCAAACAGAAAACACTGCAAGTTTCTTCTCTAAAATCCTTGAAGGGCGCGCGCGTTCACTGGCGGAGAGCCGCGAGAGCCGGGACCAATAGCTGTCCTTCCCGCCACTTCGGCCACAGCGCGAACACTACTGGCCTTACCTCACGTGACCTCGCCTTCCACCGCGTGTGCCGCTCTGGACCCACTCGTGCGCGCGCAAACTAGGTCGTTGGTTTGTTTTGGTTCGGCCTTTCCGGGGTTATGTCAACACTGCAAGGCTGGCGCGGCTGCATAGTTTATTTATCATGTTGTCTTGCCGCGCTGCTAGGACTCTCCGCTTTAAGTTTCGGGGATGCAGGGGCTTTGGGCAGCGCTGGACCCAAAACCCGACCTGATGCGAGGCACGGATTCATTTATCTTTAAGCGTCGTGTGGGGGATTTAATTGTATGGTGAACTCTGATGGCTTCGGGGGGAACAAATGCACTAGAACTAGCCGGTGAGAGATCTCTTTGTAAAACATGTCTCGTTTATATTGGGTATTTTTTGGTGAAAGTAATTCTAAGATTATGTACACAGCAATGTCTAACCCGGCAAATGCATACCATTTCCAGCAGTCTGTTTCTGTCAAGTCTGATTCATTCTAATCGATATCATCATTTTAGGAAAAAATCCTAATTTTTAATGCCATCCATAACCCATGCCTGATAGAAAATTTCGTGTATATTAACAAAACGTGAATAATCTCCCTCTATCTCACCTCCCTCTTCCTCTCTCTATCTTTCTCAAATTCTATCTACGTGTGTTAGTGTACGCAAGCGAGTAAGAACCAGCGAGGCGTGTACATCCTGCGTGGTTGAGAGCACGTGACACCCCCCGCTGTAACATACACCTGGCGACCTGTACACTCCGGTCCGTGACGTATCCTAGGGAAGTACCTCCGTCCCCCTCCCTCCCATCCCCTCCTTCTCACTGCATCAAGTTACGATCTTAGGACAAAGGGTGTACTTTACCCTCGCTTTAGTCCATATATATATATACGGAAAGTAAAGCTTTAGTATCCAATAATGTATTGTTTCCTCATGGCATGATCTGCATGTAGTTCATTTTCGAAATGCCTCGTTTGGAATGTAGATATTTAAGATAAACTTCCGTTGCCTGAACCATTAACGTTTATTGATGTCTCTGTTTGTGTTGGTTGGTTGGCGTTTAGGAATACAAGGTTTAGTTCACGTGACGTATTCTGTGTAATAGCCGTACAACCATCTGCCTCATTTGCATCCGATATGGCGATGTGGGTATGCACACACACGAGTAGCGAGTATAACTCTCTCTCTCTCTCTCTCTCTCTCTCTCTCTCTCTCTCTCTCTCTCTCTCTCTCTCTCTCTCTCTCTCTCTCTCTCTCTCTCTCTCTTTCTTTCTTTCTCTGTCTGTTCTGTCTGTCTGTCTGTCTCTGTCTCTCTCACTCGCACACATACACACGCCACATATACACGCACACACACATCCATACAGTCACAGACGCACATATCAGAGGGAGTTCATATTAAATTAATCGCAAAACTCTTCAGCAAAGCCCGTCACTTAAGTGGACTATTAACTATGCATCGTCAGAACTAGCAAGCAGACTATGTTAGATTTCAGCTAAGTAAATATCCCGAAAAGGGCGGAATGGGCGATGGAAATTGAAAACTGATACCCTGTCCCTATAAAGGTAAACAAAGACGCGTAGTCATGACATCACTAGTTTCTCTCTCTCTCTCTCTCTCTCTCTCTCTCTCTCTCTCTCTCTCTCTCTCTCTCTCTCTCTCTCTCTCCCTTCTTTTCCCTTCCATCGCGCTCCGTTGCCCCTACAACAATCCTTACATCCTGCTAATGCCCTCGGTTCCTAGTCTAGAATATCCTAATCTCTTCCCACGGTCTAATCTGAGCGTTTCCAACCCCTCGTTTCCCCTCACACCAAGTGTATCTTTCGTGATGCTACAAAATCTCTTCGTCCTGTTGACCCCTTTCTTCTATGGGTCCTCTAAGGCTCTTCTCTTGTGTTTTCTCTCATTTCCCCTCTTTTCCTTATCCTCTTTCCCCCTCCCTCCCATTCTCTCTTCTCCCCTGGCGTTCTCATACTCATCATCGTAAATCCCCTCGCCCCTAAATTTCCTAACCAAACACCTCTCACACTTATTCAACCCCTTATGTTCCTATTTTCTTCCTGTATTCTACCTTTTTTCCATACATATTTTTTCTTTATCTTTCGGACTCATTCTTTGTTTGTCTCCATTTTTGGTGTCTTTGGTGTCTCTCTCTTCGTGTCCTTTTTCCCATAGCTTTCTTTCTTTAATTCGCCTCTCTCTTCTTTCATGTGTCTTTCCTGTTTGTCTCTTTTTCATTCCCCTTGTCCTCCTCCTCCTGTCTTCCTTCTTACTCCCCTACATCCTACTCTTCCTTCCCGTCTCCCCTCCTTCCCCTCACTTCCCTTCTCCTTTCCTTCCCCTTCTCCCCTCCTTCCCCTCACTTCCCTTCTCCTTTCCTTCCCCTTCTTCCCTCCTCCTTTCCCAGTTCCTTTACGTCATCTCCCGTTCCCCTCTGTCCTTCCCGCCTCTCCCCTCATTTTCTCCTCATCTCCTCCCACTCTCCCCTATCCTCCCACCATCCAGCTTCCACCCAACGCTCGCCCTTCACACCACTCGTCAATAGGGATTATCCTCCCATTACACGACAGATGGATATCGACCTTCGCACCACGGGAGGGTACGGGAGGAGGTTATAAAAGGATTTAAGAGGATTTTTAAGATGGATCAACCGTATCAAGGTCGTCGATAAGGGAGGTGAACTCTGGGTTGGCTGTGTACCAAGGAATATCTAGGATACCAAAGAATATCTCCTTATGCCTCGACCAACGTTTGTTTAGTCATCTATATATTTGGGTTATTCGGCATACTGAGAGAGAGAGAGAGAGAGAGAGAGAGAGAGAGAGAGAGAGAGAGAGAGAGAGAGAGAGAGAGAGAGAGAGAGAGAGAGAGAGAGAGAGAGAGAGAGAGAGAGAAAGAGACAGACAGATAGATAGGTAGATAGATAGATAGATAGAGAATGAGATCATTTATAGTTAGTTACCTAAGTTATAACAAAATTAGCTACAAAAATCTGTAAAATGAACAACAATCTGTAGTCGACTGAAAAAACAAATAATTTTCTCTTTTAATAATATGTATTAAAATGAATTTTTACATGATAGTGTGTAGTGTTAATGAAAAGTAATGAAATATTCACATTTCGTGGATACATAACCTAGGGATGCATTTATACAGGTTGAAATAAAAATGAAATGAGACTAAGTTATTCATGTTTGCTTTAATCTCTGTGCTACATATCGTCTCCTCGTCTTTATCTATGATTGCCTTCTTGTTCTCTGTTCGTCCGTCTGTCTGTCTGTCAGTCTCTTGTTTCTTCGAGTCTCTCTCTCTCTCTCTGTCTGTCAGTCAGTCTCTCTCTCTCTCTCTCTCTCTCTCTCACCATCCGTTAACGACCTTTTTAAAACGAAAACCACCTTAAAAACCGACCCCCCAGACGCAGCTTCACGGTCCACCCTGGTAAATAGGTTCTTATAAGTAGACCTCCGCGACGACCACGGCGACCATTCACCTCTGACTCACCCTCCCCGATACCTGGCGCTCCTCTCTGTTCATTAGTTGTTATGCGCTCCAGAATCATGGAGCTCACGCGAAGTGAAGTTGGATGCGTCGCAGATGAAGGGGACTGGAAGGGGAAGGGGGTTGAGGGGTAGGGGGAGTGAGGGGTGGTGGAGGATTGGGGGGGTAGAGGGAGAGGAGAGAGTGTGAGGGGTTGTGGAGAAGGGAGAGGAGAGGAAGAGGGTGCAAGAGGAGGGGGAGAGGGTTAAGAAGGGAGGTGAGCATAAGGGGGAAGGATGGAAGCAATAAGGCAGGCCGTGAAGAGAGGGAAGAGAGCGGGATGGAGAGAGTGAAGGGAGGGTGAGGGGGGGAGGTGGACGGAATAGAGAGGGGATGCGAGATGATGAAGAGAGAGAGGGGAATGAGTAGATGTGGGAAGAGAGATTGGAAAACGAAGAGAATCATGAAATGAGATAAATAAAGGAAGAATATTCAGTGAATAAAAAAATGAAAGACCCCCCCCCCAACTAACTCGAAATGTGGGCGACAGAGGAAGATCAGCCGAGAAACTCCGAGAATGATAAGAGCTCAGTAAGGAATAAAAGCGTGAAGAGAGTAAAAAGAAACAAGAGAAAAACATGGAAAGGAAACTCAAAGATGCAAAGAAAAAGGAGAGAGAGATAAAAGTATTTGCAGAAACAAAGCATAAGCAAAGGAAGATATGAAAAAGACAAAAATTTGAGAAATATTTAGATGATAGAGCAGGCAGATTTAGAGGTCTGGAAAGAGGGGAGATTTGGTCAGTGAATTTATAGGGGTCGGGAAGAGCGAGGGAGAGGAGAGACGGCTGAGGGTAGCAGCGGGAATTAAGTGGAGAGAGAAGAGGGGTGAGAGAAAGGGCTGAGATGAGGGACCGCGAGGGGTAGAGGGAGAGGGGAGGGAGAGGGTGAATGGCGATATGACCTGAAATCAATGAGACAGAAGGAAGGGGTTGAGTGAGGAAGAGTGGTGTTGAGAGGGTAGAGCAACCAGAGAGGGGAGAGGTTTGAGGGAGAAGAGAGAGAGAGATGAGAGGATAGTGCAGGAGGTGGAGAAGGGGTGGAGAGAGGTTAGAGAGAGAGAGAAGATGGAGGGGAGAGGGGAGGCGAGAGAGAGAGGGAAGAGGGAGGAGAGGAGAGAGAGAAGGATCAGAAGAAGGGAGAGAGAGAGAGAGAGGAGAGAAGAGAGGGAGAGAAAGAGAGAGGAGGGAAGAGGGAGGGGGGAGGGAGGAAGGATAGGGGCGAAGGGACAGGGATGAGCAGAAGTCGGTTAGAGGAGAGGTTTAAAGAAGGATGTAACAAGTGAAAAAAAAACAAAATATGTTGAAAATATGCCGTCTGCTAGGAACAGCCCACACTTTGGGGTCTTAAGAAAGGGGAGGGAATATAAAGGAGGAGAACAAACAAACCTAGATAAAACTCTCTCTCACGACGGCTGGCAGATTACGAGAGCGTGCGCGGAGGGAGGGGCCGAGGCCTGGCTCTCTCACCGGCCTCTCCTCTCCTATCACGATCTTCAGCCCAGAGGATCTTTCTATCCTTATCTCTGTCTATCTGCTCTGTTTTTTTTTTTTCTCTCTTCCTCTTTTGTCCCTCTCACGGCCTCTCTTTGGCGGGATCATCATAGTTGATTATCTGTTCTCGCTCAGGCCCCCTCTCTTCTCTTCTCTCTCTCTCTCTTTTCTCTTTCTTCCTCTTTCTTCTCTCTCCCTCTCCCCCTCTCTCTCTCCCTCTCTTCTCTCCTCTCTTCTCTCTCCTATCCTCTTAGATCCTCTCTCTCTTTCTTTTTCTCTATCTCCCCCTCTCTTCTTCGCTGTCTTATGCCCACCTACTCCCATCCTCTCCCCCCCCCTCTCAAGCCTCTAGTCTATGTCAGTATGACACTACTTGTCTAGCTCTTTTTCCTATTTCCCACCAGTCTGTCTGTCTCTCTGCCTGTCTGCATGTCTGATTATCTGTCAACCTGCCTGTCTGTTTGACCCTCCACCCCTCTCCCTTTCTCTTTCCCGCCCCTACCCCCCTCCCTCCCCTTATCCCCACCCTCCACTCCCTCCCCCCATTCCGTTTATGATCCATCGCATAGCCCCCCGGGGTCTCGAATTGACGGAAAATTAGAAATCCGCACTAGGGGCCCCCCAAATATCCCCTCCCCCCCAGCTCAAAGCCCGCGGTCAATCAGTAAGGGACAGACTTCACTAAAACACCGAGGCTTAAGTTAGAAATGAACGAGCTTTATGCACGGTTGCAGAGCGGGAAATCGCCAAAGGAGACGTTGCATATGCTTCTTAGCTGTTACGGGTAGAATATCGCGAAGTGAAAGAGGCATTCTCTCCTTTGCGAGAATATGCTTGCGTTTATGGTCATGTTTATAGGCATTAAATTTCACAATTTCACTTATTATACGCCACAGTTTATAAATTTATAGTGAAGCTGCAAAACCCTTAATGAGCACGGATCTAGCAAACATGTAAATATTATCAATTCCTATCAAGCAAAAGCAGCAAGCATATGCAAGGGACAAACGTCACTAAAGAAAATGTAGAAAATGCCAATAAAATCATACTCGGAAACGGTTTTGAAATATAAATAAAGTCATCAAAACACTATGTCAATTTGCTTAAATTCAGACCTTCCCTCCTCTTTGTTCAGTAATATTGATAATTCTGAAAATAATTATCATTATTATTGATATCATTATTATTAGTTTTGATATCACTATTGTTATGTTGTTATCATCATCCTCATCCTCATTATTATCATCATTATCATCATCATCATTCATTTCATTATTTTTTTTATTATCATTATTATTATTATTATTATTATTATTATCATTATCATCATCATCATCTTTACAACTGTCATTATCATTATTGTTACTATTACTGTTACTACTATCATCATCTTCAAAATGTGATAATTGAAACCCTCACTTTACACTCCAACGAGCTTCGATAGCTCAGTCAGTTGCGCACTAGGCTTCCATTCAAGTGTCCCGGGATCGCGTCTCCGTTGAAAATTATTTTTTATCGTTATTATTATCGTTAACTTAATTATTATTATTTCTATCATTATTATAACTATCATTATCATCATTTCCATTGTGAATTATTATCATAGTTATTATCATTATCATGGTCACAATAAAATCTTGTTATCATTATTAGTATTAACAATATTACTGATATCACTATAATTATGATCATTAGTGGTATTACTATTACTAATGTTATTATCATCATCATCTTTATCATTGTCTTCATCATTGTTATTATTATCATATCATACTCATCATCTTATCATCATTAATACCATCATAATCATCAATTAAAGATACTAGTAATGACAGTAATGATGATGGTGATGAGGATACTATTTCAACTCCTACTGCTTCTACTACTACTACTACGATTACTAGTACTGCTACAACTACTATTATTGATAATAATAATGATGATGGTGATAATAATAATGATAATAATAACAATAATGATAATAATAATGATAATAATAATAGTAATGATAAAAGTAATAATAATTATAATAATATTAATAATAATAATAATGATAGTAATCATAATGATAATAGTAATGATAATAATGATACTGATAATGATAACTATAACAACAATAACACCAACAGCAATGCCAATACCAACAACAGCAATAACACCAATAATGATAATAACAATAATAAAAACAACAATTAACAACACTTAAAACAGAAATAATAACAACGACGATATTAACGGTCATAACAATAATAACCGATGGTCACCAGACATTTAGACAGACAATGATATCAACTTAATAAAGAAACCGCCCCGCCCATCTGCCTTCGCTCCGCCCATTGTTTACCGGCTATTCTTGTGGGCGGCTCCCTGTCAATCACCCGCGCGACATTTATTGAAGGGTCGGTTTACTGTCCAAATATATGGGGATATAAACTTTATTGAGGTCTTCGGGCGACGTATAGTAGGCTGATCATAAATGCAAATGAGATTTATCATTGGCATCGGTAGTTTGTTTATATGAGGGTCTTGTATGGTATAATGTTAAAGATGATTTTGAAATATATATCTGTCTTAGAAGAACTCTGTATAGGGTGTTGTATTTTTTTTTTTTTTTTTTTTTTTTTGTCCTGCTAAGCCTGAGGAGGAGATAGACAGACAGACAGAATAAAGGAGCAAACTTACCCACATACACAGAGACAAACAAGAAACAATATTATATCACACCACACTTCCTACGATTAATAAAAGAAACACCGCTTATGCAAATGGCATTGTCAC
>NW_028234409.1:26569876-26574876 GCF_977035675.1 Penaeus japonicus | reverse complement strand
AATAATAATAATAATAATAATAATAATAATAATAATAATAATAATAATAATAATAATAATAATAATAATAATAATAATAATAATAATAATAATAATAATAATAATAATAATAATAATAATAATAATAATAATAATAATAATAATAATAATAATAATAATAATAATAATAATAATAATAATAATAATAATAATAATAATAATAATAATAATAATAATAATAATAATAATAATAATAATAATAATAATAATAATAATAATAATAATAATAATAATAATAATAATAATAATAATAATAATAATAATAATAATAATAATAATAATAATAATAATAATAATAATAATAATAATAATAATAATAATAATAATAATAATAATAATAATAATAATAATAATAATAATAATAATAATAATAATAATAATAATAATAATAATAATAATAATAATAATAATAATAATAATAATAATAATAATAATAATAATAATAATAATAATAATAATAATAATAATAATAATAATAATAATAATAATAATAATAATAATAATAATAATAATAATAATAATAATAATAATAATAATAATAATAATAATAATAATAATAATAATAATAATAATAATAATAATAATAATAATAATAATAATAATAATAATAATAATAATAATAATAATAATAATAATAATAATAATAATAATAATAATAATAATAATAATAATAATAATAATAATAATAATAATAATAATAATAATAATAATAATAATAATAATAATAATAATAATAATAATAATAATAATAATAATAATAATAATAATAATAATAATAATAATAATAATAATAATAATAATAATAATAATAATAATAATAATAATAATAATAATAATAATAATAATAATAATAATAATAATAATAATAATAATAATAATAATAATAATAATAATAATAATAATAATAATAATAATAATAATAATAATAATAATAATAATAATAATAATAATAATAATAATAATAATAATAATAATAATAATAATAATAATAATAATAATAATAATAATAATAATAATAATAATAATAATAATAATAATAATAATAATAATAATAATAATAATAATAATAATAATAATAATAATAATAATAATAATAATAATAATAATAATAATAACAATAATAATAATAATAATAATAATAATAATAATAACAACAATAATAACAACAATAATAATAATAATAATAATAATAATAATAATAATAATAATAACAATAATAATATATATATCTAAATAATAATTTATACATATTTATAAATAATATATATAATAAATTATATATAATACATATATACATATATATATATATATATATATATATATATATATATATATATATATATATATACATATACATATATATGTGTATATATATATATTATATATATATATATACATATATATATATATATATATATTTATATATATATATATATATATTTTATATATAAATATATATATATATATATATATATATATATATTATACATATATACATACACATACACACTCTATATTCACTGGTTATTTATTCATATTCCAACATATGCTAGATAAACTCGCACTCTTTGAACGTAATTGCCGCTACAATTAAAGCATATATTCGTCAAGTAACAGCTAAAAAGTATGAATAATGAAGACAACAGAAAGCCATAAAATGTCACACCCTTTTATGTAGAGAGCTGATAAAAAGACCTGCCTTTATATTATTTTTTTTTTTTATCTTAAAATTATATGTATAAATTAAATGATATTCATAATTATCCTCTACTTTAGAAGCGCTTTTGTATCAAATAAATGAACGTTTGTTTTAATACTAAAAAAAAAAAATCCTCCACGAATTTTACAGAAACGTAACATGTGCGTGGGTAATGTACGCTTCTGTTAATTCCTTTAGCAAATAAACCGCGAGTAAATAAGGGTTAAAAAAAATCATTGCTGATTCGTTAAATGCGGGAATAGAAGAAAAAACAACAAGACAAGCATTCTGTCGTTGGAACTTTTTTTTTATTTTTATCGATAAGGGGTATCTGATATATGATAAATTACAATGACGAGAAAGGCAAGGCAAACAAGGGAAACAATGCAAGGAAATACAATAAAGCAGGCGAGGAAGAAAATAGTCGTTGGCAACTCCCTCTCCCCTACACGTTGCCGAACATGCAACTCTCACATTGAGCCCCCCGTGAGCCAGAATGGGCCATCCGTTTCTTCGGCTCCCTTCTTCGAGCGGGCCCACTCTGCCTCTCGGGCTTTTGGTACAAATATCCATAACATTCAACTTAGAGAACATGTTCGGGAATCCTGTAATCGGTGTGCGGGAATGTCGCAATTAGAAGAGGGAATGTGACGGCAGGCGGGAGATACACTTTGATATAGGGCCTCCTGATGGACCTGTTCTCCTGTTCTAATGTTTCCTGTTATTGTTCTAGGTCACGAGATCTGATCTCTGGCTTCGGAGTTCCCGAGTTCGGAGGAGTCATGCCGGAGAATCGGTCAACCAGCTGAATGGAAATTCTCATGGAATAGAATGATAAATTTGAGTACTAATGATATAGAAAAGAATCCTCATTGCATGCTTCAAAAATACCACTTCTATCACTGGTAACATATCCGACGTAGTTAAACTGTCGTAAAACCATGGCACACGACCCAACTTCCAGTTCCATCTCGTACAACGAACTCCTTAGTACGTGGAACACTTCCGAAGATTGCCACCAGGGATAAAACTTTGTCACGATATCATTACAGAACGGCAAATACAAATTGCCATTTCGTCTTTTTTTGGTGGCTCAAGATATGAAAAATACCCATGGAGTAATAACTACAAGTATCTTTTTTTTCTTAAGAAAGTCGCCAGTCCAGCAGAGTGGAGTCATTTGTCCTTCCAAGGGACCATCCAACGAGCTAACGCCAACCAGACCTCGAGTAACACTCTCTTCTCGACTTTCTTCCCCTCCTTCCTTCCCGACTCCCTCCAGTTTCCCTCCCTGTTAGCCTTCCCCTCCCTCACCAATCTTCTACCCGAGGGGAGTACAAACACCCCCTAAGATAGTGTCTTTGATAACAGCCAAATGAATTTTCTAATGGTTCCTTAATGGCCCCGGCTGTTTATTGATCTAAAATTCCCTCAGAGACATTTGCATCTTTGGAACTTTTGTGCGCTTGCTTAAACGGGATGGACGTTTTTTTTTATCATTATACGTACACACAGGCTCTCGCACACCCACACACACATATGCACACACACATGCGCAGGTAAGCAGCAGGTGCTAGCACTCTCTCCTGTCTCAAAATGATGACAAATTTCGGATAAAAACGGTAAACATTTACCTTCCTCTTATCAGTCCTTATCAGCACTGACCAGGAAGCCGCGTTAGTCTTATCTCCCTTGCCGCTGTCATTATTGCTCCCTTCTTTATCATATATTATTTCTCTTCATGCAAATTCCCGTTATTCCTGTCATCTTGCATTTACCTGTACATCGTTTTCTCTCTGAGGCAATTTAGAAAGAGAAAATGCGTGAAAATTCAACACATGGTCCTAAAGTGAATGAATGGAGGTAAGGCAAATGCAGTTCGATGTTCACCGGAATGGAGGCAGAAGCCGCTGTCGTGATGAGAAAATGCAGAGGAGTGTGTGTGTGTGTGTGTGTGTGTGTGTGTGTGTGTGTGTGTGTGTGTGTGTGTGTGTGTGTGTGTGTGTGTGTGTGTGTGTGTGTGTGTGTGTGTGTGTGTCCAGTAAAGTACGAATATAATCAAAGGAAACAACAAAACACAATATACTACTTATATAATATGAATATGAATCCTATCACTCGAGATGTCAGATATCCAAATGATAACATTTCAAAGGTGAAAAAAATTACACCTCTGTACTGTACCTTGGTGAAACAATAAACACTATACTCTCCAGTCATCTGCCTCCCCACTACACAGGACAGAGGACACTACACATTTGTCTCCGCAAAACACACCTCTCTCAAAATCCCTAAAGGATCCTCTCAGCCGCCATCCCTCCCTGTCCTCATCTCCTCCCCTTCCTCCTATCCCCTCCCCTCCCCCCGATTTCAGTTCCCCAAGGAGAGATAACTGTCCAGAGTTTCGTTGCTTCGTTACTTCGGTCCTGTCTGCTTCGGCGGGCTTCAAGCACTCTGTGGTCGAGTTAGCGCCCCCTTCGCTCCGGGCGAGTCGATTATTCGTCTTCCTGGAGTGTCATGGGCGGCCGAAGGAACGGTAATTATGCAGAAGGGCGTTCAAGCGCTGGTCTCGCGGTGGGTCGTGGCGAAGAGGCACAGGTCGCGATTACTACAATTCGTCAGGTGTGAGATGCGGGGCAAGTATTCTCTTCGACCCTTGCGGTACAACAAAGATGTATTGTATCACAAATCTTGTTGTTCTATTTTCATTTCCTGCAGCTGGTACTTTTTTAAATATCAGCCTTAAAGCATTAATTGTCTAAACGTAAGGTGTCTACCGAAATCAGACTTGTGGTAAATCTTGAATAAATGTGAGATTAACTTTTGAGAACGTGCGAAAATTCTTATCTCCCTGTGCGTAATTGCAATTTGGGGAGCAAGATAGAGATAGAGAGATAGAGAGAGATAGAAAGAGAGAGAGAGAGAGGAAGAGGAAGTGAGAGCCAGGGTAGAGACAAGAGAAGCAAGCAGATAACGACCAAAGAAAAATGAAATAGAGGAGAGACACAACATACTTCTTCTCTACAGTGGGGAGAAAAGAAGGCACACGCATACACGCACGCACAGTCGCACACACGCACTCGCTCGCCAAGGCCCGCTCGCTCCCCTCGCCCCGCCTCCTCTAAACAGACAAAGATAAACCACGGGTCTGACGGCCCGGTTCCCCGAGGTGAGATAAAGGGCGCCGCTGTGGGATCTCCGAACGCCCTCCCCGCCGCCGCAGCCTATTTTCCTATTACGTCCGCGACCTTTTCCCAATTTC
>NW_028234409.1:26562376-26564876 GCF_977035675.1 Penaeus japonicus | reverse complement strand
TGGCGCTGCTGCAAAGGGTGCACGCCTCGCTCCTCATCCCATCCCGTGCTCTCCCCTTCCCTCGATTTATTGCATTTTCTTCTTATTTACTTACTTTTTATCTGTTTGGTTAACATTCATTAATTTCTTCATATGTATCTAAATATGAACAAAAACGAATAAATCTCATATATGTATATATGCGTATATATATGTATGTATGTATGTATGTAAGTATATATATATATATATATATATATATATATATATATATATATATATATATATATAGAGAGAGAGAGAGAGAGAGAGAGAGAGAGAGAGAGAGAGATTCGAAAAAAACAGTAAATATCACGTTGAAAAGAGTCCGGAAAGGGACTCGAGAAGTATCTGAGATGGTTCTAAGTTTCCTTTCCCCCTCGCCCCCCCCCCCCACACTTCCCATCCACATAGGTCCTCCTTGACCAAATCAGAAGTTATTGTATAATAAAACAATCAGGGCGGAATGGCCCACTATTTCCTTGACGACCGAGTCCTGATCACGGAACACGAATTTCCTGCTCGCCTCTCCTCTTCTCCCATTCCGTGCAGAAAATGAATGGGCACACACACACACACACACACACACACGCACACACACACACACGGGCATAGAGATATACATACAAGTTACTGCAAATAATACAGGGTGTGACTGGTGGTCTTCCGGCTGCGTCTACTTAGGCTGTCTATTTTCTGGCTATGTCAACCGTAGATCAAACATGTCGAATGAGGAATCAATGTTCATTTCAGTAAATTGCAATAATATATAACACCAATTACGAAAAATTATTACACGAAGCATTCGGCAAATACCACTAGAAATAAATGATTCAACATAAATCTTGCCGTGGATGTTGGTACAAAATACATAGTCGCGACAAAATTAAACACATTCTAAACAGAACCCATAAAAATGCAGTTTAATGAGGACAAAACAAAGACGCCGTGTTTACAGAACTCACATTTCCCCTCGTTCCTCTCCCCAAGCCAACGCAATCCTAGGTATGCACACGTTCAACCACGACAAGAATTATAGTCACCTGAAACTCCCTAAATCATACTTTACCATAATTTTCCCCTCACAGGCCTAAGTGTAATTTACGATAACTTGGAACAATTAGTATGAGCGGAGCCGCATCATAAGTCAGTGTGACGTGTGGCGGTGATTTAGTGCCAGGCTATACTGCATCAGAGACAGAGGCAGCTTCTCTCTCTCTCTCTCGTTCTCTCTCTCTCCCTCTCTCTCTCTCTCTCTCCCTCTCTCTCTCTCTGGGGCGCAGTCACTTATACAAACGTACAATAATTGCAGTACTGCCACATATCCTACACATAGGTGATCATATTTCCTACACAAAAATGAGTATCCAGCACATATCCTACTCGAATCCCTGAGTACCCTACAGGACACATATTCCCTGTAGCGTAATCCTAACCTAACCTAGTAAGTATACTCTAGAACAAGGAGAACTATAACTTTTTATCATGTTAGTATACCAATATCTTCAAAATGAGAAAACAATGCAAAATAGTAATAGAGCAAAGCTAATTTGATATAGAACTACACAATATTGGACAAAATATCAACTTTGATAAGAAGGCAAGCATGAAGAATTCAGTCAGTGTGCAATGGCACTCCATAGCCCTCCAAGCACCCTCTGAAAGTATGCTTTGTCCCTGATGTGGATTTGAAAGTTTCACACTAAAGAACGTTTTTAAAGTGCACATTCATTATTAAAAGAATAATCAAAATAAAAAAAGATGTTGACACAAGTATGTTATGAAATTATTCACATAATCGGCCTATTTCATTCAAGGGAAGCATTTCGACATAAACAAATTTATGTCAAAGCTGTATTAATGATGGAAATAGAGTACTAGTTTCTCCAGGAACAGGAACAGGAGTATGAATGTTAGGCATGATTTAGTCATTTGGGTATAAAATTCGCAATGATATTCATTCAAAGAAGAAAATTTAGTCCACAAGTCTACTTTATGGGCAGGAGATAATCCGGATTATTCGTATTATATTATTATTATTATCATCATTATTGTGGTAATTCTTAAGATCATTTTTTTTTTCTTTTGTTTTTTTCCTACCCCCTACAATCTTGGGGGGCTCCTGGGGAATCGGGGGTTTTGGGGAGAGAGGATATGGAAACAAATTTAACTCTTTATATTAGGACAAGGCACCTATCTGGGACTAAGTCTCCAAAACGTACAAAACCTGTGTTTTGTAACCTAACCTAACCTAACCTATCCGATTCTGACCCAACCTAAGGAGGGGGGGCCCAGTAGGGGCGAAGCCCCCCTTGGCTAGGTAAAATTAAAAGAAACTAGGTTAGGTTAGGTTAGGTAAGGTATTTAGTTTAGCCTGTTCTGTGAAAAACACATGACATTAAATGTCCTAAGGTTTGGTTGCTGCTATATCGAAGGTTACCGCTGAATCTAAATAAATAAAAAATAATTAAATAAATAATAA
>NW_028234409.1:26552376-26557376 GCF_977035675.1 Penaeus japonicus | reverse complement strand
TTTTCCTTCTGCTAGTTCGTTCTTTCTTTTTTCTATCTTTCTGTGTGTGTAGGTCTGTTTTTTTTTATTAGCAAGTTTGTGGTACAGTGTGCTTGTTTGTCTGTTTGTTTCTTTCTCTGTCTCTGTCTCTCTCTCTCTCTCTCTCTCTCTCTCTTTCTCTCTCTCTCTCTCTCTCTCTCTCTCTCTCTCCATTATTACTAGCAGTAGTAGCAGTAATAGTTGTAGTGTTGGTAGTAACAGTAATAATAAAGATGAACTATATTACTTTAACAGCAAGACATTGTTTTGTAATGTACACACATCTTACCATATTTCCGAGTATATATGTAGTTATTATCTATCACATATTGGTATATTAGCTATAGGAATTGCATGGATTTTAAATGCCGTCTGTAACCCCTAAACTCATTCAAAGGCTAAGGTTTCAAAATGAATACTTTTGTTTAATCCCCCTTTATCTGACAGAAAAATGTCCTTCGCACAAAAACAACGAAACAAAGAACACTTGAAAGAAGATGAAAAAAGAAAAAAAAAGTTCCACACGCTCTTATCGATAATCGTCCATAAATTTGATTATTTGTCCGCGCTATGCTGTCCCTGTGTTCTGTTATTGCTTTAATAAATACAGTGTCATCAGTGTTCCAACATATTGCCTCATAATTCCATCATTTGGTCCAATTTATCATCCTCATTTTTGAATGAATTAGCATCGCGCCCCCATCGTTAAAACAATACAAACTTTACTTGTTTTCCATTTCCGGTTCCCGAAAATTCGTCATCATTACTCTTATTTCCACTTGTTTTTTGCCTGCTCTTCGTTTTATTACCCATCTACCCCTCCCCCTCCTTCCCTCCCCCTCCCTCCCAGCCCCATCTTAAATCATCTTCCCCCCTCCCCCCCATAAAGTAGTCATTACACATAAATTGCCACGTAGAAGCGCGCGTGTGTGGCCAACGGGCGAGCCATATTGGTACAGAGCGGTTGGAACCTGATATCACGAACTAAATTGAGCGTTGCTAATGTTTTATCGCACCGGACTATGGGGGGTATTAGCCCCAACAGCACTTTGGCCCTTTTTTATTTCATTTTATTTATTTTTTGTTCATTTTGTTATGTAGGTTATGTTTTTTTCCTCTCTCTCTCTCTCTCTCTCTCTCTCTCTCTCTCTCTCTCTCTCTCTCTCTCTCTCTCTCTCTCTCTCTCTCTCTCTCTCTCTCTCTCTTTCTATTTCACTTTGTTTTTATTCCCACTTCTCTACCCTCACCTCCACTTTTCATATATATCTTTCTCTGCCTTTATTTTCTTGTTTTACAGTTTTATATGCATATCTGTAACATATCCCTGCCCTTCTTATTTATTCCTATTTTTTCTCTCTTAAAATAGCAAGAGCATCTCCGTAAACCCGACAAACTCAAGTCATTTTTCTCATGCTCTTTTATGAGAGAGAAAAAAAATAAAAAATAAAAATAAAAACAAAGACGAAAAGAAAAGAATTCCCGGGCTCTCTCGCCAGCCTCACCTCTTCCGAGTGCTATAAACGTTAATCCCTTGTGATGGGAAACTCTGGCCGTCACGACACGGGCTTAATCTCCTGGGACAACCACATGTGAAGAGATGCCATTAACAACAGCAGCTTCTCTCCCTCGTTTTCCATCACCATCGTTATCTTAATCTTGCTCCAGTCCCTTAACTAACGCCTCAAGTCAGTGTTATTCTTATTACTTGGGTTATCGTATCATTGTTTTATTCACAAGTCAACGTATCGGATTAAATAATTGACCCGGGATATCAAGATCCTTGGTCATCACTCTGAGAGAAATGCCTATATTGTGTGCATATGTTGACTTGATTTAGCTATGACGAAGAGAAAAGAGGATGTGGAGGAGGAAGAGAAAGAGGGGTGAGAGGAGAAGGAGGAGGAAGAGGAGGAGGGGAAGAGGAAGAGGAAGGGGAAGAAGAGGAGGAGGAGAAAGAGTGAGAGGAATGGGAGGAATAAGAAGAGAAAGAGGAAGGGAAAAACAAGGAAGAGTGAGAGGAGAAGGAGAAGCAGGAAGAAGATAAGAAAGATGAGAATGGAGAGGAAGACAAATAGAAAGAAGAGGAAGAGGAGGAGAAAAGCTACAGATAGCACCATCAGGCTGTATGAAACTACCACAAAGATAACCACAAACAAATGTTCTTTCAACAAGTACCACAGCCATGCTACCACACTCACCTACTTCCTTGAGATGCTTTTATGTTATGGACTCAAGGTACCTGTTTACGAGGGAACGAGCGCCATAAACAGAAATTCATATGGCACGCGTTATCTTTTCTTTTCCCATTCTCATCACATTTCTCATCTTTCTGAGATGTAAACTAAGTTCATGTATTTTTATTTCAAAGATGTCTCTCTTTCTCGCTCTCTCTGTCTGTCTCTCTCTCTCTCTCTCTCTCTCTCTCTCTCTCTCTCTCTCTCTCTCTCTCTCTCTCTCTCTCTCTCTCTCTCTCTCTCTCTCTCTCTCTCTCTCTCTCTCTCTCTCTCTCTCTCTCTCTCTCTCTCTCTCTCTCTCTCTCTCTCCATCACTCACTCTCCGTCCCATCTCCCTTTCTCTCCTAAATTTCCTGTGCTCTATCGCTCTTGCTGTCTCCCTCCCCCCTCGATTACGAAAGTCTTAAGAACTTGAGAGATTAACCTGGAAGGAGATATCAAGGGTGATTTAAAGGGGACGAATAACGTGCCAAGTCTCGCGTTCCGTATAGCCTTTCGGCTTTGCCTCTACGGTCTACGGACGAAGACGGAAGTGGGGCCGTGAGATAGAATGATGGGGGAAAGGAGGGTCAAGGAGAAGTGAATAAAGAAGAGAGATGGATAAAGCTGGAATTGCTAGTGATGGGACACTGAAGAAGTCGGATAAAGGATCAGGAAGGGATAATATGGTGAAAGATAACGTAGATGGAGCGAAGAGTTACGGCAAATAAAGTTGTGATAATGAAACGTAAAAAAAAATGATAAAAGGAAATGAAATGGAAATCAAAATGAAGGAAAAAAATAACGACGGAAGGGAAAAAAAAAGCTTCAGTACCCTAGATGGAATAGCGGAGCATGTGTTAGATGACAGGTTAAATGGAAGAGAATATAGGGAGAAGGAGAGGGAGAGACAATTTGAAGGAGGGAAGACGGGAGGGAGGGAGGAGGAGGAGTCTAGATCATGATGGAGCAGAATATATAATAAGCTTTCGTCATCATCAAAAGTTGAGCGTCTTCATGCCTCCTTCAAGAGCTCCTTCACTCACAGGACGACCTCCTCATCTCGAGCAGCGAAACACATCTCACGCGCTTATCCCTTTGAACAAAAGGCGTCGCCGGCATTAGCGGATCGCATTAGCACCAAATAATTGCGACGATTAGACTCCGGCCTTTCTTCCTTGGCTGGGAATAAAAGAGTGGAAAGAAATATAAGGAGTATAAAACTTCAGAACCAGGAAATAATGGATAATATTGTCATTCAAAAGGTAAATGATTTCAGTCAACACAGACACACACACACACACACACACACACACACAAACACACACACACACACACACAAACAAACACACACACACACAAACAAACACACATACATACAAACACAAATACATACATATGTGACTGCGTATGAGTGTGTGCAACTGTGCATTTACGCACGCCTTTTTCTTAATAAAAACAGATAAAAAAAAATCGTTTGACCCATCCAAAATACAGAAAAAAGAAAGGAAGAGAAAAAGATGACTATTTCATAATCCACAAAAAACTTAAAACAAGAAACCAAACAAACAAACAAACAAACGGAACCATGAAAATGCAAGACAAGAAGAAAAGAAAAAGCGAACACGGCCGCTCGTACAAGGAATATTTTCTTCCTCCTTATTTTCCCCGACACAAAGACCAAAGAAAAGGAAAGAAAAAAAGGGGAAAAAACTCCTCAGGCCGTGATGGCACCGCGTAACATATGGAGATGAGAGATTAACGTATTGCTCAACTTAGCGACTTTTTGCTCGGCGCTTCCTTTATCTTAGGGAAAGGCTGGAGGGAAGGGAAGGTTACACCACTGGACTGGGCAAGTGCCGCCGGGGGTGACCTGTAGTGGTGTGACCTGTAGTGATGTGGCCTGTAGTGGTGTGACCTGTAGTGATGCAGTATTTTGCGGTTTGATTTGTTGTGGTGTGGCTTGTAGCGTTGTGGCTCTTCGTGTTGTGGCTTGCAGTGTCGTGAACTGTAGTGCTGTGGTTTGTGGTGTGTGACTTGTAGCATTGGTACTTGTGGCTTGTTGTGGCGTGCCTAGTATTATTGTGGCTTGTAGTGCTTTGTTATTTTAGAGTAATCATCCAAAGTTATACATTTTGAAATATAACTATCAAAACTATTCATTTTTCATTACTACTATAAGATAAATCTGTCAATAAACAACAACAACAACCAAAAACACATCTACACAATAACCACTCCAAGCGATGACACAAACACCCCCCTCCCCCCTCCTCCCTCCACGGTCACCGAAAAATAACAAGACAGCAACACCCGCTGCAAGAAGATTCTAGAAGCCTCGCCCAAACAAATTCCCTCGCCATCGGCCCCGTGTGCCTCTCCTAGACTAACTTCTCTAAGTAATCTGACAAAAAGAGCACGCTAAGGGACCCTCTCGAGTCCCCGGATGTTCCTAACTTCTCTCAAGCAATTTTGCATCGGGGATTTTTTTTTCTTTTCTTTTTTGATTTTGTTCTTTCGTTCGGTCTTTCTCTTGTTGTCTCTATTGTGTTGTTTTGTTCTCGTTGGTTATTTTCATCGTGGGTTGTCGGTGAGCATGGCTGATTGTATTTTTTTTCTTCTATTTGTTTCGTACATGACTATCAGTCTCTCTCTCTCTCTCTCCTTCTCTTTGTCTCTCTTTCTCTCTCTCTCTCTCTCTCTCTCTCTCTCTCTTTCTCTCTCTCTCTCTTGTATCTCTCTCTCTCTTTGTATCTCTCTCTCTCTCTC
>NW_028234409.1:26532376-26544876 GCF_977035675.1 Penaeus japonicus | reverse complement strand
TCCTCGGCGCCGCCAGACGCGAGGAGGCACTGGCGGTGCTCGGAGGACTGTGTGAGAGGCTGGGAGGAGTCGCTTGTTGGAGGGAAGATCTTCGTGCGGGTTTCGGCGGCTTTTCGTTCTGGGGACTGACCCTTTTGGAGGCGACTCGTCGAGCTGCTGGGTTGTTGTCTACCGCGGCGAAAGACGGGATCCCGGTGTTCCCGTTGGGACTAGTCTTGATGAGGAAGCTCCTGTTGCCATTTGGGCTCTTCTTCGTATTCGACTTTCTGTTGTTGACGTTGACGACCGCGTGAGCCTTCGTGGGAGACTTCCTGACGACGACGCCGCCTTGGAGGTTCTTATTCAGAACAGGAGAGGCGATTCCTCCGCCGACGGGGCTATTCGGACTGTTCTTGTTGCCGTTGCAGCAGATGGCCGCCGAGACCTTGCGAGGAGGCTTCGACGGAGGCGGGTTGTCCAGGGACCGCGCGGCCACGGAATCCTTCGTCGTTTTCAGGTTCTTAACCCCGCAGGACGAGGACGAAAGAGGAGTCCTCAGGGCATTCTGACCGGGAAGTCCTCGCAGAGAGGCCTTGGACTCTTGACTTAACTGGAGTTTCGTTCTTGGACTTTCCTCTGTGGAAGCATCAGCTGCCAATGGAGTGAACTTAAGAGGCTGCAATGTGTTCAACAGATGCCTCCTCTGGCCACCCCGGCGTATGGAAGCCGTTTGTGAGGGCGGGGCCAACATGTGGGCGGAACGGGGACCGAGATGAACGTTGGTGGAATCCTCATACTAACAAACACAACACATACACTTGCCCACACTATAAAATCTATCAGTAGCTCTGCCTGGAACCCATCCAGAAGTCTGAATTTCTTCTATGTAATCAACATTTTCTATTTTTCAGATTAATATTATTTGCACTCTGTTCTAGTAATGTCCCACGTCTTATTCAATCTCTTCTCCGAATATATCACACAAAGACTATAAAAAAAATCAAGAAATCGTAAAAAAAAACTTCAGTGTTTCAACAACGCAAAGCAAATAGGCGAATCAAACCCTCACCCATTCCTACAAAAAAGAAAAAAGAAAAAAAAAAAAAAAAATCAGCTGATGTTTGATCGACAGTTACCATCATGTGTTATAATCCATCTGATGCGTCTTGCATGTCCTCTTGTACTAAAGGCATCACGGCAATCCAATCTCGTAAATGAAAGCAAACACGTACGTTGTACTTATCAGGTAGGGACTTGTGTAGAAAAGCCATGTAAACAAATCATTATAATTATTAGAGACCTAGCCATAAAATCGATTTAATCTATGTATTTCTTGTAACCCTATACCCCCCCTTAAAAATTAATCAATTTGCACAGTGAGTTCATAGAAATAAGGAAAAAAATCAGAACTAGATATGAAAAGAAAATAATTAAATGTAAGTAAACAGAGAAAGAATAAAAAAAAGAAAAGAAAGAAATCTGCCAGACAGATAACACTCCCTTCTAAGAACAATATGACTCACGGTATTTCAAACAAGACGAAAAGTTTCCTATTTTGTCTTTTACTTCCATTACTTGATTTATTTTCCATTTCTTATTACTTTTGTTAATCCTTATTTCTCATTATTGTTATTACTATTATTTTTTATTTTCTTTATCTTATTTTCTTCTATCTATTACATTATTTATTATTATCATTATCTAATTATCATTATTTATCTATTATTATTTATATATCATTATCTATCTCATTATTCATTATTACTATTCATGAATTGTTACATATCTATCATTATTCATATATCATTATTTTATCTATATTGTATTATGATTTATTTTATCATCTCATGACATTGCTCTCTTTACAACTTTCCGGATGTAGCGATAGTAAAAAGATAGTAAATAAATATGGCAATGAATGAACAAGGAAACAAGCAAACGAACACATACATGTATCTAAGTGTAAACATTGAAAAGGGTGAGACGAAGATAGAGAGAGAGGGAATGAATGAGTGAGTGAGTGAGAGAAAGAAAGAAACAAAGACAGGGATATATATATATATATATATATATATATATATATATATATATATATATATATATACACATATATATATGTATATACATCTATATGTATATATAGGTATATATGGATATATGTATATACATATATATATATATATATATATATATATATATATATATATGTGTGTGTGTGTGTGTGTGTGTGTGTGTGTGTGTGTGTGTGTGTGTGTGTGTGTGTGTGTGTGTGTGTGTGTGTGTGTGTGTATGTGCGCGCGTGTGTGTGCGTGTGTATGTGGATATATAACCTCTTACTATATCCACTGACCAGATAATGTGCGTATCTGTCTGTTTTGCTTGTTTGTGCTTTGTCTACTTCTTTGTGTGTATACGTTTGCGTTTCTAGGCATGTTTTTTTGTGCTCACTTAGTACATTCTATATACACGTGTAAATGTGTGTATGTTTATGCACGCGTGTGTATACGTCAGCATTTGCAAATATTTGTGAGTATGATTCATGCGCCATGTGATACGGGTTCAAAGTACCAGGTCTGGTCACACGTGTTTTTCAAGGCTAAAAGAAAACTTGGAAAAGGACATTGCATTTCACGCTTACAGTATTCATTTTCTTAGTTAGATTAGGTATTTCACTGCTATTGTCATTTCCTTCAGGGGTAATTACCGGTTTTGTTATTCTAAATTGGACGAAAATGTACGAATATGTATAATTTCTTTCATTTCCTCACTATTCGAAAAAAAACTTCGATCAGCTCATCTCGACAATAAGATTTTTTTACACTCTAATAGATGGTCTTTTAACACTTCAAAAATCTGCTGCGTCACTTCGATTTAATAAAAGATGTACTGTAACTTTCTCTATTTCAGCCACGTGAGTCCATGGCCACACGCCTTCGTAGATTTTATCACAATTACACACACGACCTCCAGGTTTTCCTCTCGTGATGTTAAACGTCCCTCAAAATAAATTTCCAAAATACAACACTTCACAAATCACGTGATTTCACACACCACTTTAGAACAAACAAATCTTAATCGGATATTCATCCCCATCGAACTCTACGCACGCGGCACGCCACCCTTCACCACATCACCACCGACACCTACAGCTGCTTGCGATCTTATGGACAATCTCGAGGTACAATGGCCCTTTCCTCCCACCTCCTCCCCTCACATCTCCCCTTGTTTTCCCCCTTAAACGACCCACCCAACCCAACCACCCCCCTCTTATCCGCCCCTCTTCTAACTACCAATGTCGCTTCACCCCTCACACCCCTCCCATCACCCCCACCCCCACCCCCACCCCTTCCTCACCCACCGCCACCCATATCCCTCAAGGTTTCACCCATCTATTCTTAATGGCATACAGAACCTCTCGGCGAATCTCAGAATCCATTACTCATGAAAAATAAATATCTTTCACTTCTTTCGACCTTCCCCTCTAAAGCTAACATTTCCAACAGTGATAAATAAAAGTTATCCTAAAGACAGAGGGGGAAAACAAGAAAAAGTACAAAGTTATCGCCATTAGAGAGCTTGTTCTCGAATCATATTTTATCGCAGTGTTATCGGTAAACTTGTAAGAGAAAGAGCTACACAGGGCGGAGCTCACACGGAGAAAGAGGCCCAACCTGCCCGTCCCCTCGCCGGCATATCCAGCCGAGGGGAGAGCCAAGTAGGGGGTGCGAGGGGAAGGAGGGGAAGGAGGGGGAGCAGCCCATAATGTTCCAGGAGGCGCGACCAGATGGCTCACGCTCATGTAGCTGCTCCCAAACGGACCGGAAAATAACCTGTATATAGAAGACGCTCCGTCTTGACATTTCCTCTGGCAGAAAAAGACGGTTTGTCTTCCTTCCTCTTTCTCTTCCTCGTTCTTCTGCTCTCTCTCTCTCTCTCTTCCTTTCTCTCTCTCTCTCTCTCTCTCTCTCTCTCTCTCTCTCTCTCTCTCTCTCTCTCTCTCTCTCTCCCTTTCAGTCTTATCTTATTATTTCACTTTTAATTAATAAATGAGATCCGCTTGTATTCTTTGGTAAAACGTATAATTTGTGTCTGCAGTTACATCATTTTTTTGTTCTGCAAAACATCTATCAATGTTATTAATAAGTGTCATCATTTAGAAGAAGAAAGTGTACGTTTTCACTTGGCCTTGTTTTTTGAGTTAATAAGGAGAGGTACCTTATTGCTCGATTTATCTTTTCAAGGACATATGATAGCAGCATCTGCCTGCCTGTCCCCCCCCCCTCCTCTCTCTCTGTGTTTGTATGTTTGTGGGTATATTTGGGTGTAGGCGTTACCAAAGTTTAAAAGACAGAGAATAAAATGAAAGCGGTAATAATACAACAAAGATTTTCTCCACCAATTATTTCTTCCCTTTATAATAGCCATAGCAATTGCAATAAACACATCTCTTCAATACATATCTATGTCTAAGTGCCAGTTTTTTTTTCTCGTTTCATACTATTGATTAAAATAGACACATATCACCATATTAAACCACAAAAGCACACACATAAACACACTTTATCTGCACGACACTGAAAATGTTTTTCTCACTCACTATCAACCTCCGTTTCCATTCACTTAAAGGACATATGAACTTAAATAAATATATGTGTAAACGGCTCAGCTAATTAGTAATTCACGGTCCTTCTAGTCCACCTGTCACCACCTGACTTCAGCATTCAGCCTCAGCGCCAGGGAAGTACTGACATACTGACGTTCTCACTTTCCGAATCGCGGCAAACGAGTTCTTACGAGTAAGAGTGCAAACACGATATTCTCGTTCCGTGACCCGATCCTGTATCTTCCCTGACCTACCTTAAATCCCCAACTTCCTCCCCTCCCACCAACCCCCCTCCCCCCTAACTTCAGCCCTCGGTCTGTAGCATTACACCAGACGAGGGATCACTGTGCTTCACCCTGCCTCCAGCCCTGTTATTATCACCGTGCGATAAGGGACATGTAAATCACCCTTAGTTCCTATCTGGACTCTATCCTCCTCCCGTTACCCTTACTCTTGATGTATGTTGTAGTCTGCAGATGTGCAATCCACCAGCTCAGCTTGATCTACTGCCCCCCCCCCCCCCCGTCTTCTCTCCCCCCATCCTATCCTCTGGTTTCCCCTTTGGACATCATCTACTTTATTCCCTGTGTGCCACTTTTCCCATTTTTTTCTACGCTCTCCCTTTATCACCCGTCTTCCTCCACGCCTTCTACTTCAAATAATCAAAGAGTTGTCTATACAGTCCACTTCATCTTTCTACCCCTTCCTCTGAGCAGACCATCCTCCTCCTTTCCTTCCTGCTTCCATCCTTTTTCCTAACCCCCACCTCCCCTCCCGTCTCCCAGCCTCTTTCTATTCCTCAACCGCCGCCTCTCCCTATCCAATCAACTCACAGTTGCTTATTTCCCCTCCTTTATTCTCCGGCTTTCTTTTATCGCACCAAATACCATCAGTGATATTGCCTTCGGCCGGAGCCTGAGGGGAAATCATTGAGGGTAAACACGGTGCGAGGCGGCGGCGGGAGGAAGCTTTATGGGTGGAGCGAACCTTTCCGTAAAGTCTCGTTCTCGCGCCGCTCGGAAAGCTTCGCTCGCTGATACGTTTCCTTACTCTTTTCTTGATTCATTTCGACGTTTTTTTTTTAATACGACAGATTGCAGGTGTTGCTCTATTTCACATGAAGAGAGAAAGGATAGTTAGATATTAGTTTCCCTCGCCAAGCTTGCCTGGCTGTTTCCCCTCGGTTGCGTCGCGGCTCCGGCCTTAATCGGCGGCGGGACGCGATCCGCCGATGGGCTCCAGCCATAATTACGTTACGTTCTCCTACTGGCCATTATCGCATCTATTTTCCTAAGCTGACAGTTGTTCATATCCTTATCGAGCGTTGGAAATCGGGAGTGTCCCGGGATGAGGTCAGGCGTGAGGTCAGATGAGGTCAAGGCGTGATGCTCATAGCCAGCCGGGCGTGGTCACAGACAGGCGACTCGCTCCCCGCTGAATCGTGCAACGTGTGTGGCGGCACTTGTTACCGTGGGCCTTCCTGGTCGCTGGGCTGAGTCACTGGTCTGACCCATGCTTTCTGGATGACTTTCAAGGCTTTTATTGTTGCTTTCTTAATCTTGCCCTCTTTATTCTGTCCTATTTTCATTCTCGTTTTCAATTCGCTTTTCTTCTTTTGTTTCTATAATCTATAATGTGGCTGAATACTTGATAAATGCATCAGTACTACATTTTTCGTCATCGTTAAAACACTCATTTGCATATGCGAAAAATTGCTCTTCTGGCATCCACGAAGATCCAACATAGCATCGTTGTGTTCGAGATCTTCAAAGAAAGACCTCCTTAACCCCCCCTACCCTCCATCCCCCACCCCTACCCTTCCACCCTAACACCGCGTCAAAGAACAACTACTAAACTTGAAAAAAAACATTGTATACATTTTTTTGAAGGGGGAGGTAGAGCACACCCCAAGGACTTCCTCCCCTCCTCCTCCTCCTCATGTATTTCCTCTCCCTAGTCATTACACCCCAACACCCACTACTAACACCCATCCACCCTCCTTCTCCCCTCCCCTCTCCACCAACACCCCCTGTACACCACTATGTAAATTCCAGCATTCCATCAAAGTGGATGACTCAACCTCAGTATTCCCATATGGTCCACCTCCCCACCCATTTACCGCCTCTCCCCTCTCCCACCCTCGCCCTCCCACCCCTCCCCCCGTCCTCCTCCCCTGGTCGGAATCAGGAATGGCCATCGGGAGCGGGAGAGAACGAGAGAACGCGAGAAAGGGAAAGAAAGAGTGGGAGAGAAGGGAAGACTTAACGAATGATGGAAATGAGGAGAAAAAATGGAGGAAGAAGGGACGAGAAGAGATGAGAGAGGCGGGGAGAGGAGGGGAGAGGGTAAGAGGAGGATGTAAAAGTAAAGATGAGGAGAGGGTGAGAGTAAAGAAGGAGATAGAGATAGATAAATAGATAGATAGATAGATAAATAAATAGATAGATAGTTAGAGAGAAAGAGGGAGAGAGAGAGAGAGAGAGAGAGAGAGAGAGAGAGAGAATGAGTAGGATCAGGGAGAGGAGGGTGAGAAGCAATACTTCCTTATCCCAGATGAATTTTACAACCGCAGCCAATTTCTGTAGGAAATAGGTTCTTACTGTGATGTTTCGGCAAATCTCTACATTACCAAAACCGTTTCTTTTATTTAGAATATCTCTATTTTGACATTTTAAGTAAATGAATAAATAAACATGTCTATCTATTTATCCATTTGTCTATCTGTTTATCTATATCTTAGAATCTAACATAAATTGTACAAACTATTTAGGCATAGTTCCTATACCTATTCATATGTATATACTGTATATAGTATGAATAAACTTATCAAAATCAATCTCTATATATCTATATGTAAGGCAGTATTGGAAGTATAACGCAGGTATGGAAAAAGGGCACATTCAAAATTTGCATAAAATAACACTTAATATCGCTGCGCTCAGGGCCCTCTATACCTCGAAGAAAAAAAAAGTAAGAAAAAGAAATATACAAAGAAGGAGGGCTTGAAGGAAGGAAAGTATTTAGTCAATGAATAATAAGAAACGCACAATAAATCCAACTTGAATTGAACATTCCAATTTCTACACCTCGTAATAAGAGACGCGGTCTGACAATAGGTTCGAAATCTAGTCTTTTACCACCGGGAAATCGACTCTATGTTTTCGACGTGCGATTCCGGTAGGCGGTGGACACCCTAGCGAGCCGTTATGCGTGCTGTCATCGTAAGTAATAACGATCACTATAAATAGACGAGATGAGAACAATAACAAGATGATGACAAACGAAAGTAATACTAAAGACAAGAAAAAAACAAAAAACGTAACATCAACCAACCAGCAACCCAAGCACCGACAAAGAGTGTTCATTATTCAAAGCAAGTTAATAACCATTACGAAAGCCGCCGATATGCAGATATTACGCTTTTAATAACGCTTTGTCTCGTTAGATTCGTAATCCGGGTTGTGAATGTGAACACTGGCTGTCTGCGAAGTCATTGTGGAAGCGCGGGATATGCATCGCCGCTGACTGCGTCTCAGGGTGGTGGGTAACAGAAACAGTTGTTCTGGCAGTAGTGCCAACAATGATAATATCAACAATGGCAATAAGAACAATCATAGTAAAGACAATGTATCAGTATCAGGAGTAGTTGTTGTGGTGGTTGTAGTAGTAATAATAATATTAACAATGTCAACAATACAAAGCATGATAAAAAAAAAAAAAAAAAAAAATGAAGCAACAGCTAACAACTAACGACCTGAAAAAAGAGGAAGACACAAAAGAAGAAGAAGAAGAAAAAAAAAAAAAATCAGAAAGCAACGACGCAGAAAAGAAGCGACCGCGGGGGCGTTGGTGCAGCGCGTCGAAACCGCCCGCCCCGCCATGGCTCTGCTTATTCACGACGAAGGAATGAAAGGCAGGAACGAAGGGCGAGATAAACGGCGAAGGGGAGAGACGGGGTGGGGGAGAATAAACAGGGATTTGTAAGGTAAAACTGGTGTTGGGCGGGTGTAAGCTGAGCTCGCTAGGGGAAAAGACTCGCTGTGCATGGGGAATGTGCTGGAGGTGGCGGGGTAGAAAACGAATTTATGGGGGAAAAAGCGTCTGTTGCTAGAACGATGAAAAATCTGTTTAAGAATGTTAAAACGAAAGAATTTTTTCTCTAAGAAGGAAATAGATCTCATTTATCGGGGAAAAATACAATGATAGATAAATAAATAAATAAATAAAAAGATAAAATATGTAAACATGAATAAGATTACCGGATACGTAAATAGCTAAACAAAAATTTAAGAGGGAAACAATGAACTACGAAAAAATAATAAAAGAAAACAATCAGGAAGATAAACAACGATAATAAATACATAAGAAATAAACATAAAAAAGCGTGATCTGAATCAAACAAAAAGATTCGTAGGACGCGCACCCACGTGACCAGATGAACGGGCGGGCGTGGGCGAGCGAAAGAGGAGACCGGTCGAGGGTGGGCGTGAATGTGTGTATAGCGTGAGGGCGGGTGGGTGGGGCAGACAGGGAGAGAGAAGGGGGGAGGTGAGAGGGGGTACGGGTAAATCAAATGGCTGGGATGAACGGGAGATGAAGCCTTTCAGAATGCCATTACAGGTAGAATGAGCCGTTTGTGAGGTGAGAGGGGAGAGTGGAGGGAGGGAGGGAGGGAGGGAGGGAGGGAGGGAGGTGCAAGGCGACAACATAACACTAATGGTCAGGATGAAGGGGCGAGAGGGATTAAATATTGATTGTGTCTGGACGAACGAAAGAGAGAAAAAAAGAAAGAGAGAGAGAGAGAGAGAAAAGAAAAAGAAGGAAAGAAAGAAAAAATATATATACACAGATATATATATATATATATATATATATATATATATTAATATAATATATATATATATATATATATATATACATATATATATATATATATATATATATATATATATATATATATATATATATATATATATAATAGAGAGAGAGAGAGAGAGAGAGAGAGAGAGAGAAGCTGGAGAGGAAAGGTTTAATATAGGTGTAAACTCAAATGGGAGGGAAATAAACGCTAATAGCCATGACAGAATCTATATTTTAAAAGTTAGAGAAAAAAGGGGAAGAGGAATAATTTAGAAAGGGAGAGAGAAGAAGGAGAAGAAAAACAACAGTAAAAGAAATGCTGAAACAAAAGAAAATTACAAGAAAAACAGTAAACAGCCCCCCCCCAAAAAAAAAAAAAAAAAAAAAAAAAAAAAAAAAAAAAACAGAAAAAATTTAATCAAAACAGACCCAAATAGAGAAAGAAGAGAAGAAGACAGCGAGAACGAACGAAAGGCAAAGCGGTGGACACGTCTCACCAGCTGCCGGTTCTCAAGTAAGCCCGTAATGCGCGCGCCGTGACCCACAATACGCGCGTGTGGATATGCGCTGCTTAATGGACCTGTATTTGTCCTGCCGACGATCCTGAGAGTGCTTGGCCAAGGTGACGCATCTGTGAGGGATGGGGGAGAGGAAAGGAGCAAGGAGAAGATAAGAGAGATAAGATTGGAAGAGAAGAGGAGAGATGGTGATAGGTGAGAAGAGGAAAGAAGAGAAGATAAGAGAGATAAGATTGGAAGAGAAGAGGAGAGATGGTGATAGGTGAGAAGAGGAAAGAAGAGAAGAAAAGAAAAGAAGAGAGAAGGGGGGAAGAGAGAAGAGGATAAAGAGAAGATAAGAGAGATAAGATTGGAAGAGAAGAGGAGAGATGGTGATAGGTGAGAAGAGGAAAGAAGAGAAGAAAAGAAAAGAAGAGAGAAGGGGAGGAGAGAGAAGAAGAAAAAAAAGGAAAAACGAAAAGAGAAGAAAGAAAGAAGAAGGGAAAGAAAAAAAAGAGAAGAGAAAGTAAAGAGGAGAAGAGCAAAGAGAAAAGAAGAAAGAGAAGAGAAAGGAGAAAGAATAGAGAAGAGAAGAGTGTAAAGGAAAAAGAAGAGATAAGAGGGGAGAGTAAGAGCAGCTAGGGGTGCCGCCGGAGCGTGTGTCACAGTGATGGATGACACCAATATGGCACTGATGCAAGGATTACTCAGCTCACTTGTTGGTTCGCTCTGGACTAGGATGAGAGGGGGTGATGGGGAAGGGGGAAGGGTGGTGGGGAGGGGAGAGGGTGATAGGGGGGTTGGGGAAGGGTGGGGAAGGGAGATGGAGAAAAAAAAGGAGGGTGATAGGTAGGGTGGGGAAGGGTGATTAGGAAGATGAGTGGGTGATGGGGAGGGGGATAGGGTGAGGGGATGGTGGGGAAGGATGGTGGGAAGGGTGATTGGGAAGATGAGTGGGGAGGGGGGTAGGGTGAGGGGATGGTGGGTAAGGATGATGGGAAGGGTTAAGGGTGATGGGGAGGGGGAAAGGGTGAGGGGAGGGTGGGGAAGGGTGAGAGGAGGGTAGGGAAGGGTGATGGGAAGGGGGAGGAGGGGAGGGGGAAAAGGGTGATGGGGAGGAGGGGAAGGTGATGGGGAAGGGGGAAGGGTGATGAGGAAGGGGCGATGGCGATGATAGGTTGAGATGGGGAATGAGTTAGAAAGGAAGGATCGAGAAAAGACAGAACGAGAGAGTAAAGGAGGGAAGGACCAGCAGTAAAACGGGAAAATGGAGTTTGAGAAAATATCTATGTTCAATATGAAAACAGAAATTGGGGAAAAAATAGGAAGAAAAAAAGAAAGGAGGATAGCAAATAAATAAACAAGTATATAAATAGATGGATAAAGGAAAAGAAAAAAAGAGAGAAAAAGAAAGTGAGAACGAGAGATAAACCCATGAATGTTGAAGGAGGGTGGAAGAAGGGGAGGAGGGGTGGGGGGGGGGTGAATGGGAAGAGGGGACTGAAGGGTAGAAGAGAATACGCCGAAGAAGGGAGAGAGGCAGTCGACAAAGAGAAGTGGATGATCGGAGATAGGGGGAGATTGCGAAGATCTGCGTGTGTATGTGAGTGTGTATGTGTGCGTGTGTGCGTGTGTATGTGTGTGTGTGTGTGTGCGTGTGTATGTATGTGTGTGTGTGTGTGTGTGCGTGTGTGTGTGTGCGTGTGTGTGTGTATGTGTGCGTGTGTATGTGTGCGTGTGTGTCTATTTGTGTGTTCGTGTGCGTATATGGGTGTGTGATTGTGTGTGTGTGGTTCGCACACGCCTCTACATCTACATTCTAAAAGAGATGCACCTTTAAATTCAAATTCTCATCAGTCTAACACAGTAACGGCCAGCCATTAAGCAAATTCAAATTGTAGTTTGACTTTTAAATTGCAGAATTTAACCTAACAATCTACTCAACCACAACGTCATATAATTTGCTTCCCGCCGGGAGCCAGTGACCGGGGGGCGATTTCCACTATTTCATCTAATAAAAGAGTACCGCAAAATTGTAGGCTATTTTCATACGTTATCCATTTTAATATATACAAAATAGACACCATGTGCTTCAACCTTTGTCATTATCAGCGAAGGGAAACATGGAGTTCTTGGTTAAAAATATGCACTACTTTGGTATAGAATTGTGTTCAGCATTTTGTTATTTGGAGAGAGATATTTGAATTAAATGTTATAAGTGATATTTGTCGTCTGAAATTACACGAAAAAACAAACTTTATATAACTATAAGTCCTATGAAAAATATGAAGACCAGTAACTAGAAGCGTAGAAGGCAAAAAAAGAAAAAAAAAAAAGGAAAAAATATATACATATACATACATACATACATACATACATACATATATATATATATATATATATATATATATATATATATATATATATATATACATATATATATGAATCTACATGAAGCCAAAAAGTGGAGGATTCTCAGAAAACCAATGAAAATATGTATTTCAAGTCTACAAAACACTGCTTTTCGTTTCAATGGTTGCCTACTTCCACTGCTAAATCGG
>NW_028234409.1:26517376-26524876 GCF_977035675.1 Penaeus japonicus | reverse complement strand
CACCACACACATGGAACATTATAAGAGAGAATATATGTGTGTGTGTACAAACATAAATGTATATATATATATAACATACCGTTGTGTAATATATATATAACACAACATAAATACACACACAATATATCTATATAACACACACATATATAATGTGTGTATAAAAAATATTATAAATATATATATATATATATATATAAATATAATACTAATATAAATATAAATAAAAATAATAAATACGATAAATCAGTGTGAACAATGTGTGTGTGTACAATGTGTGTGTGTGATTGTGTAAGATAAAATATAGAATTATATATAATTATATGATATATATATATATATATAAGTATATAGTCATATGAATAATATCTTAACATTTAAAGAAAAATAACAACATGAGAGAACAACAACAAAAACAAAAACAATAAAAAAAATAATAAAGATAAGAATAGCAAGAACAATATAACCAAAAAATAATAAAAAAAAAGAAAATACACTAATCAATTTCAGAAACAGCCTAAAAAATATGATCATTCCAATAAAAGAAATAGTAATCAGTCTAATAACAAGTGCAATAACGATAGCAACAACAACAACAACAGCAGCGACAAGACCGGAACAATAATACAGATACAAAATAATCAAGAGAAGAATAGCAAGAAAAATCATAACTGTCAAAGCAAGAAAAAGTCTCATTTATTCTAATCAATTTCACCCACAGCCTTATTTGCCTCACGAAAGAACGGTACTCTAGCAATAATCAGGATGCATAGCAACTTCAATAACAATGTCTTGTAATAATTCACGATTGCCCAACAAGTGTCAAGGCTTGCGATGTTATTGTAGTAATTAACCTCTATTAAAACCAGTGCTTTGAAACTGTCACTAATTGCCTTTCTGTATGAACAAGTCTTCACTGTCGACTCAGCACGGCCTTGTTGTCGCCATGAAGTGGGTGTTTCATGGCATTACACACATATACATGTACGCGCGGACACACAAACACACACACCCACATACACACATGCACACATACACACGTACACACATGCACAAACACACATACACACATACAAACACACACACACATGCGTACACACACACACACACATAGGTACATCATAGTACAAACATACGTACACTACACGCAAACTAAAATACAAACACACGCAATAAGCATCTTCCTGTATGTCTTACCCAAGGCCCTTTTTTCCCTGTTTTGACATATTAAACAAGTAAGAATGAGGGACTTGCCAACATCCGGGGACTTGGACAATGTGCAATATTGACGATAATTGTTGCAAGAAACCGCAAATATGCAAGTCACGCTGCAGTTACGATACTTTCTCCCTCCCTCCCTCCCCTCCCCCCCCATTTCTTCTTTCTCCATCTTTAAGTGATGTAGGGAGGGGAGGGGTGTTTACGTGAGGGGGGGGAGAGTAGGGGGGTGGAGGATGGGGAGGGTTCGAAAATGGTCGAAGGGGGTGGGGATGGGGTGGGGATAGGGTGTGTGAATGGCATTATCATTTCGTTCTTCATTCATTTCACTGCAGTGTCCGATTGCATTAGTGTAATTTCACGAAAAAAAAAATGCCAACGTAAAAAAAAGGTACGGGAAAACAAAAACAAAAAAATCAACAAAATCAACATGTTCTGCAACAGTACACCAATTTCATTTCGGAATTTAAGAAAAAATGCTCTGTAATTTGATTCCGGAACACGGATTATGCAGTATATTAACATAACATTTTCCATTTTAACGAAAACTAAAGGAAAAATGTATTTTGGTGCACTTAGTCCCGCACATGTGCACATGCATACACGTACACACAATGCACATATATTTACATATAAATAAATAAATATATATATATATATACATATATATATACATTTATATATACATATATATTTCTATATATATATATATATATATATATATATATATATATATATATATATATTTATATATATGTATACACACACGTACACACACACACACATACACACACACACACACACACACACACACACACATATGCCTTTTATATATTATATATATATACATATATATATATATATATATATATATATATATATATATATATATAATACACACACACACACACACACACACACACACACACACACACATATATATACATATATAATATATATAATATATATATATATATATATATATATATATATATATATAATATATATATATAATATATATATATATATATATATATGTATATATATATGTGTGTGTGTGTATATATATATATATAAATATATATATATATATATATATATATATATATATAACATACAAATATAAAAAAATATATAAATAATATATATAGATATATGTATATATATATACACATAAATATATATATATATATATATATATATATATATATATATATAAATATATATAAATAAATAAATAAATAAATAAATACATATATATATATATATACATACATACATAGATAGATACATACATACATACATACATAAATACACACTAACACACACACACACACACAGACTCCCAAATTCCTGCGTGTGTTAAGGATAAAAGAAAAAAAAAAAAAAAAAACGGCAACAGACGAACCAGTGCACGATTTTCGCGTTCCGGTCCGTATTTGGCAGCAAGCAAACGATTGTCACCCCCCCCCCCCCTCACACACACTCTTTCCACGATTTTCCGTCACGCCGACATTCGTACGCGCTCCGTAATACGCATGAAACGATCTGCATGGCGAAACAGCGACCCTGCATCCATGTACGTGAGTGAGTGTGTGTGTGTGTGTGTGTGTGTGTGTGTGTGTGTGTGTGTGTGTGTGTGTGTGTGTGTGTGTGTGTGTGTGTGTGTGTGTGTGTGTGTGTGTGTGTGTGTTGTGTGTGTGTGTGTGTGTGTGTTTGTGTGTGTGTTTGTGTGTGTGTTTGTGTGTATGTGTGTGTGTGTGTGTGTGTGTGTGTGTGTGTGTGTGTGTGTGTGTGTGTGTGTATTTGTATTTATACATATATAATATATATATATATATATATATATGTATATATATATATATATATATATATATATATATATATATAACGAGAGAGAGCGAGAGAGAGCGAGAGAGAGAGAGAGAGAGAGAGAGAGAGAGAGAGAGAGAGAGAGAGAGAGAGAGAGAGAGAGAGAGAGAGAGAGAGAGAGAGATAGAGAGCGAGAGAGACAGAGAGAAAGAGATAGATAGATCAATACATCGATAGATAGACAGATAGATAGAGAGATAGCGCGAGGACGAGAGAGAAAGCCCACAGTTATTACTTCCATGACTCCGTGTCGAGGGCAAACGAAAGAACATTTTTCAATCGCATCGTCGAATCGCGACACCATTGCCCCCCTCCCCCCTCCCGACCTCCCTATCCCCCCTTCCCCAAACACGCACCATTTTCAAAAATACTTTTCGATTATTACTCCCGTGAGAAGCAAAAAACCTAACTCTTTGGCAGAGAGAGAGAGAGAGAGAGAGAGAGAGAGAGAGAGAGAGAGAGAGAGAGAGAGAGAGAGAGAGAGAGAGAGAGAGAGAGAGAGAGAGAGAAAAGAAATGCCAACTGGTTTCATATTGTTCCCGAATCATTTCACGATGATGCAAGTCACTGATGACAGGAAAACGAATAAAAAAAGGAGAGAGAGAAAAAAAAAAATCATGGTACAGGTGAAGAAAATTCGAGAAGATCTTATGGTGCTTCAAATAAATTTGAAATCTAACGGTTTTGGCATTTAAAGAAATCTTAAAGAGAAATTCGATATCTTATGCCATTGGTGCGTCGAGAAATCTTTTGGGAAATGCACATATTGGTATTATGTATCATAGTCTATCTAATACTCTATTCAAAATTGTTTTTTCTTCTTTCTTGTTTGCAATTGCCCTAATAAGAAGAAAATGGATCTGCACTGCTATCATCGCAGTCAGTTGCCATATCTAACCTAATATTCATGAACTTCCTGTTCCTTTTCTCTTACTATATCTTGCGTTTCTCTCTCTCTCTCCCTGTCTTTCTCTCTCTCTCTCACTCTCTATTCTTCTTTTTCTTCTCGCTTTCATCCTCCCTCCCTCCTCTCTCCCTCCCTCCCCTCTTCATTCCCTCCTTCATTCCCTCCCTCCCTCCCTCCCCCTTCATTATCTCCCTCCCTCCCTCCTCCTTCATTCCCTCCCTCCCTCCTTCATTCCCTCCCTCCCTCCCCCTTCATTCTCTCCCTCCCTCCCTCCTCCCCCTTCATTCCCTCCCTCCTTCATTCCCTCCCTCCCTCCCTCCCTCCTCCTTCATTCCCTCCCTCCTCCTTCATTCCCTCCCTCCTTCATTCCCTCCCTCCCTCCCTCCTTTCCCTCCTTCCCTTCCTCCCCCTTCATTCCCTCCCTCCCTCCCCCCTTCATTCCCTCCCCATTTCTCTCAAAATTCCCCATTCTACCCAAGGCATAACCAGAGTCCCCTCCCCAAGCCGTAATATCTGAAGGTACCTCTGAAACCTTGAGATGTTCCGATGAAAATGTTGATTCGCGATGTTTTACTGCCTGGCCTTTCTCCAGCCTTTTTTTTATGGGAATTATCGTCCTTATTCTTATTAACTTTGTTGCTTTTATTAGGGTGAATATTATAGTATATCGTCTTACTCGTTATCATCATTATTATTTTCACCATAATCGCCACATCGTCATCATTACCATCAACAGTTATCAGTATCGTAATTCTTTCCTCCTCCTCTTCATCATCACTATTATTATCATTATTGTTAACACCATGATCTCTATTATCAGCGTTATCTTTTCTTCTTCCTCTTCATCATCACTATTATTATCATTATCACCACTTTCATCATCATAGCCATCATCACTTATCATCGTTATCTCTTTCTCCTCCTCCTCCTCTTCATCAGCATCATCCTCATCCTTTTTGTTAACACCATCACCTTCACCACTTATGATGATGATCATCATCATCACTTATCAATTATCTTTTCCTCCTCCTGTTCATCATCCTTATCCTCATCGTAATCCTCACCATCCGATAACGAGTTGTCCTTGAGGCCAGCTTCACCAACGAGGGCAAACACTGGTTAATCCAGACGGTCCTCTCTTCCGTATCTAATGATACCTTTTATCCATCAAAACTGAATACGAAAAAAAACGGAATTGTCATAATCGTTGGCTGAAGATTTATTATTTTCTCTATTTTCCGAGATTTTTGTCTTTTTGTTTCGTTTTGTTAGAGTATATCGTAATCTAACCATTCTGAGATAAATAATGTTATCCTAAAAACTCTTCTTCTTTTTTTTTTTTTTTTTTTTTTTTTTTTTGGGGGGGGGGGGTAATCACTATACGAAGACATTATATGATCGTTACACCGATGCGTCTTTTACGTAACATGTATTTCAAAATCACAGCTTTTAACTTCATATAACTCCCTCATAACTCATAACTCCCTCCCTCATAACTCCCTCAAACTCGCACATATTTAGGAAATAGGAGAGTCTCTCCTTAAGCGTACATCCCCGGCCGCTCACCCCAACGCCACGAAATACACACGTGTTTGCAACATGTTCAGACACACACAAAGTAGTCACACGACGAACAATCACTCCACCGCCGCCGCCGCCACCTTCAGGCAAAGACTGCCTGTCCGCTGTACTGGGACTTGTGTGGGCGTCATGGTTGTGCTGGGAACCTTCGAGTTAATATTTTGATACACCCATTATCCTACACCAAAAAAACCTTTGTTCAACGGGCTTGTCTTAGGCATACCTCTCTCTGTCAAGAGACACTTCAAAACGTAGCTTTAAAAAACAACATACAAAATCAGTACCTACCTTACTTATCCTTAGCTTTAGGCGAAGACGAACAAACACAAAAGAATGCCAATAGGAGAACAAAAGAAAAAAAGAATAAAACCAACAATCCCAAAACAAACAAATGCCGAACGCCAGCGGGAGAGCGTGCGGTTGGCCGATGAATGGGCGGACGTGCGGTTTAGTCGGCCCGAAGGAGGGACTTATTTATTTGCCTGTTTGTTGACGACTGAGCTTTATTTATCGAGTTTCTTACAGCGGATGCGAGTAGGGAATCAAGGCCTTAAGGAGACGAAGAAAATATGGCTGCATAACCCTCTTTTCTGCTTGGCTGTTTGTGATTCCTTGTTTGGTTCCTTTATGTAGTTGTTTTTTATTTAACTATGATTTTTTTCATCCGTTTTTTTTTTTTCTCTTACTATCCTATGAATAGCTAAATATAAACTTGCCTTGTTACAATTCATTCTATACCGATATGCGCACCCTATACCCTAAACAATTTTATCTTTTATCATCTCTTTCTTTCTCTCTCTCTCTCTCTCTCTCTCTCTCTCTCTCTCTCTCTCTCTCTCTCCCCCCCTCCCTCTCTATCTCTCTCTCTTCTCTCATTTCCTTCTTTCCATCTTTCTGTCTCCGGCTTTCTGCCTCTTTCTTCCCTCTTCTCTATTTATCTTTCTCTCCTTCTCTCCCTCCCTCCCTCCCTCCCTCCTACCCTTCTTCCCTCCTCCCTCCCTCCTACCCTTCTTCCCTCCTCACTCCCTCCCTTCCTCCCTCCCTCCCTCCCTCCCAACCTCCATCCCTCCCTCTCTCCATCCCTATCCCCCTCCCTCTCACAATCTTTTCCATCCCCCTCTCATTTCCCCATCCTCTTCCTTTCCTCCTCTTCTTCCATTCTTTCGTCTCTGTCCCCTTCCTCCCTACCCTTTTGCGTGACAGATCGAAAGAACAGCTGGCTTCACGTCGGCATTACACGTAATTGGCATCTGGCAACATTACAACTGACTTCCGGCCGCACACTGATTTCGTGATGTCCTTGTGACGGCCGTGGATGCTGGGCTGGTGTGGTGGCGGGAGAGGCGGTATTGGAGCTGGAAGGGGAGGGGGAGGGGGAGGGGGAGGGGGAGGGGGAGGAGGAGGCGGTGGTAGGGGTGGTGGTAGGGGCGGGAGTGGCGGGAGAGGAGGTGGTGGAGGTGCAGGGGGAGGGGGAGGGGGTGGGGGTGGTGATGGAGGTGCAGAGGGAGGCGGAGGTGGGGATGGGGATGGGGATGGGGATGGGGGTGGAGGTGGAGGTGGAGGTGGAGGTGGAGGTGGAGGTGGAGGTGGAGGTGGAGGTGGAGGTGGAGGTGGAGGTGGAGGTGGAGGTGGAGGTGGAGGTGGGGGTTGGCTGGGGATAGGGGTAGGGGCGGGAGTGGAGGTGGTAGGTGGAGGTGGTGGAAGTGGAGGTGGAGGCGGGGGTGGGGGTGGGGGTGGAGGGGGAGGCGGATGTGAGTGTTGGGGTGGGGGTGGGGGTAAGGGCGGGAGTGGAGGTGGAAGGTGGAGGTGGTAGAGGTGGAGGTGGAGGCGGGGGTAGGGGTGGAGGTGATGGAGGTGGAGGCGGGGGTGGGGCAGGAGTAGGAGGAGGAGGAGTAGGAGGAGGAAGAAGAAGAAGTGAAGGTGGA
>NW_028234409.1:26497376-26499876 GCF_977035675.1 Penaeus japonicus | reverse complement strand
CTGGTTAAAGAAATTCCAGTTGTGTCGCGACGGGTGTTGGAATGAATGCATAGCACACATTTTTCATAAAATTCTAACCTTGCCACCCTCTCTCTCTCTCTCTCTCTCTCTCTCTCTCTCTCTCTCTCTCTCTCTCTCTCAAAAAAAACAACAAAAATAACAACGGCACCACCCAAAAAAAATGATTAACAGATAGGCGAGCCGTATAAAAACAGGGAATGGGAAGCGGTGCCGTTTTGTATCGCTTTTTTCGTCTGTTGGGAAGTTGATAAGGCGCGTCAGGTTCGCCCACATTCGGTGCAAGCAATCTTTGCGTTTTCTTTTTTTTGCTTTTAATCTGCGGTTGAGTTTTTTTTTTTTTGAAAATTTTTTTTTTGGGTTTGTTGGTTTTTATTTTCTTTGTTTATTATTTTTTTTTTTTTTTTGTTCTGTCGGGCTTTTTTTTTTTTAATTTTTCGCAGTTGTCTCATTCTTTTTCTCTCTCTTTTTTCTCTCTCTATCTCTCGCTCTCTTCTTTCTTTCTCTTTCTCTTTGCCTATCTCTCTCTTGTCTGTTTCTCTCTTCTCTTCTACCTTCCCTATCCCGCGCCATTTCCATTCCCCTCCCTCCCCTCGCCCCTAACCCCCCCCCCCTCACCTTTCTCGCAGATCGTATTCCCCCTGCGGACACGGTGTGTCTGAATGACGACGCAAAGACGGCGACCAGGACCGCTGAAAGGGGTGGGAGGGGGGGGGGGGGTCTATCAGGGGGATGAACACGGGGTTGGTGAAATGTAAGGAGCTTTTACAACTTCACAGTGGGAGATGGCTTTTTTTCTTTTTTTTTTTTATCTTTTTTTTTTCGTTCACAGGGAAAGTTGGCAGATTCGCCAAGTTTGTTTGCGTATGTATTTACGTGCTAAGTTCATAGGAATAGATGTACTCACAAACGAACACACACACACACGCGCGGGGCGCCCACAACCACACACCACACACATAACACACAAAACCCACACACACACCCCACACACACACACATTATATTATATATATATTATATAATATATTTTAATATATTATATATATATATCATTGTCACAGACAAAGAGGCGAAGAATAGAACAAAACAAAGCACAAAAAGTTGTGTCTAAAGAGCACCTGGCAGCGCTGTGACGCCGAAAGAGACAGCCGCGGCCCGCTGACGCCAGGCACCGGAAGGTGGACTGCCCTCGCAGGAAGTGATCCGGTCGGAAATTTTACATAACTTTGGGTGCCGTACACAGGCACTCAGGGAGAGGTTGTGCGGCATTGTGGGGTATATGTATTTGCATGCATGCAGTGTACATATTATGTGTGTATGTTTTATGTTGGGATATAATATATATATATATATTTTTATTTTTATATATATATATTTTATATATATAAATTTTTTTATATTTGTATATATATGTATATTATGTATATATATATATATATTTTATATATATATATTTTACATATCTCTCTCTCTCTCCTCCTCTATTTATATATTTTTAATATATATATATTTATATTTATATATTGTAGAGGAGAGAGAAGAGATAGAGGAGAGAGAGAGAGAGAGAGAGAGAGGGGAGGATAGATAAATATAGATAATAAACACACAAAACAAACACACACTACACCACCCACTCCACCACATGTACAACACGCACTACACACCCTTTTATACACCTGATGTATTTTAATTATTCATATATATACATTTTATATATATATATATAATATTTATTATATATATAAATATTTATATTTTAAAGTATATATATATATAATTATAAGATTATATATAACAAATTTTTTTTATATTTTTAATTAAAATATACATATATATTATATATTATTATATATATATATATACAAGTATAATATGTTCTTTAAAATTATATAGGGGGAGAATATAGATTTTTTAACCCACATAGATATACATATACTTCATAATGCACAACATACACAACAAACCACATCACACCACACACCACACACACACACACGCACACACACACAATATCTATTATATATATATATATATATTATATAATCATATGTATATATATATATATATAAGTATATATAGTAATATATATGTATATACTAATATAATATTATATATTTTATATATTTGTTTATATATATTATATTTAAATATATATAAGTATATATATGTATATATAAATTATATATTATATATCAATACAAAAATACACAAATATTTGTATATCTATCTATATCATCTTATATTTATAATATATATATATATATATATATATATATTATATATATTATATAAATATTATATAAATTATATTTATATTATATATATATCTATATAATATTATATAATATATTTATAATTACATCACACACTCCCCACACACACACACACTCCACACACCCAACACCACACAAACACACATATATATATATATATATATTATTATTTATATATATCTATATATATATATAGCCTCAACAAC
>NW_028234409.1:26479876-26487376 GCF_977035675.1 Penaeus japonicus | reverse complement strand
GTAATAAAACCGGGGAGGTCTCAGGTAATTAAACTTGTTAAATGAAATAAGAAAAAGCATCACGATTATTTTTTCTCGTTTCTTTTACCCGTTCAAGCTAAGCTTTGCCTCTGTACACTATGTAAATTTTCAGAAATATTGTTATCCTGTGTCACACAGTTTGTTTTCAAGGAAATATTAGCCCTTTTCCATATCTTTTAGGTGTTTAGGTGTAATTATATATCTATATAGATATTATTTATATATATTTATATTTATAAATATATATATACTGTATATTATATAAAATATATTTATATATATTATATAATATTTATATATATTATATTTATATATATATATGTATGTATATATAACATATACATATGTATATATATAATATATATATATTTTATATATATAATATGATATGATATATATCATATATTATATTTGATATACTATTATAAATATTATATAATTATATATATATATTTATATAATAATACATATATATATTATGTACATATTGTATATATATATAATAATATGTATCTGTGTATATGTACATAACATAGTGGGTATATATAATACACACTAAACATCAGAACACACACACAACACAAACACAACAACACACACACCAAAACACAAGAACACACCACAACACCACACACACACAACACACAACACACACACACTCACAAGAACACACACATATAGATTATACATATTATATATAAATTTACTTATATATATATATATATTATATATATATACTTTATATACATATATATATTATATTTTTTTTTTGTTTTTTTCAGCTGTATATTCACTGCAGGAAGTAGGCCTCTCAAGTGGGTTATGGCGTTTTATATATATATAGATATATTTATATATATTATAGTTTATAATATATAAAATATAATATATTATATATATATAAATACTATATGTATTATATAATTATATAAATATATTATATATATTTATATATAATTTATTTATATTAAATTTATTACATATGATATATATATATGTATATATATAATATCTATATATATATATACATATGTTATATATATATATATATATATTTTAAATAATATATATATATATAATATATATTATATATACAATATATATTATATATATATATATATATATAATATAATATTATTTATATATATTATATACATATAGTACATACATACATATATAATATATATGATACATGCATGCATATGTTGATACAACAACACAACACAACACAACAACACACACACAACCACACACTACAACACACATACAGACACAACACACAAGACCAACATTAAACAATATATTACATGCTTACATATATTGTACATATGCACATTTACAAAACACATGCGTGTCCTTTAATGCATGTATACGGTTCATTTTATTTTTGTCAAGAGTATGTGTGTATTTTTGTATATACCAGATGTATGCATCATCATCATATATATTTATATACATATCTATCGTTTGATCCGCATATTCTTCTATCCTAATTTTTGCACTGCATGTGTACATGCTTATATATAGACATTTCCCAAATCTGAAAAACTAAAATTCACATCAGATTCTTTCAATGTAGTGGAAATAAAAGCTTAGTTAAAAAAAAAAAAATAATAATCCAGCGATTTGCAAGCCTGCGGAAATTGAAACATTGAACCGGAAATGATACATTCTGAAGGCTTTCCGCGTGCAGGTGCATAGAGATGGGAGGGGAGGGAGGGGGGGGGGGCGAGTGCTGTTTAGAATTCATACGAAAAGAAAAGGAGAAAGATATATATATATATATATATATATATAGATATAGATAAATAGATAGATAGATAGATAGATAGATAGATAGATAGATAGATAGATAGACAGATAGATAGATTGATGAAGAGGGAGATACAGAGACAGAAGACAAAGACAGAATCAGATATAGAGCCAAAGATAGAGACAGAACCAGAGACTGAGACTGAGATAGTGACAGCGAAAGAGATAGAAGGAAAAAGAGGGCAAAATGCCGATCCACACACTGCGAGATAAGGGTGACGCATTTCCTCTCTTCTGTAATTTTGTTAAAGCTAAATTAGTGCTTGATTTTCAACAGGAAAGGCTTGCGATTTGGATGACTGGTTATCTTTATCCTCGCGTGTGTGTGCGTGTGTGCTTTATACACATAGGATTATATACATTATATATATATATATATATATATATATAAATATTTATAATTTATATATACTATATATATATATATATATATATTATATATATATTAATATGTGTGGTGTGTGTGTGTGTGTGTGTGTGTGTGTGTGTGTGTGTGTGTGTCTATATCATATCCTATATTATATCTGTCATAATTATCTGTTTGTCTATCTGTCTGTCTTTATTCTATCTATCATTATTATTTTCTATATGATGTATATAATTTATAATATGTATGTATATATATATCTATTATATTATATATATCTATATATATAGATATAATATATGTATATTTATGTATATATGGATAATATATATAATATATATATATATATTATAATATATATATATATATATATATATGTATATATACACCACACAATCACACACACACACACACACCACACAACACATCACTCAACACAAATTTATATATATATATATATCTTATATATATTTTATATATATATAATATATATTATATATTGTATATTTTATATATATATTTATTATATATATATATATATATATACATATACATAATATATATATATATATATGTATATAATATATATAATGTTATATATATATTATATATAATATAAAAATATATGTAATATATCTATATATACATATATTTATTTATTAATTTAGGTGTGTGTGTGTGTGTGTGTGTTGGTTTGTACGTGTGTGTGTGTTATCATTAAGTTTGAGTTTGCGTGTCTGTTTACGAATGTTTGTGTTCGAACGTGCGTTTATGATTACGCAAAACCGAATAACATTATATAAAAGATAATGAAACAAATACCAAAAGCTAATAACCCGAATACCCAAACATTCTCCCTCCCCCATCCCCCCATTCAACGCCATGCAATACGGCGAAAAGCAATGAATAGGGGGGGGGGAGTCTTCCAATGCAGCTGTGTGATGCAATTGCGCGACCCAGTATCAGTACAAACACCACACGAGCGAGGTCGGGGGATCTTGTAGATTAAAGCGCTTGTAGGAAAGGGGGAAGTTGTGGGGAGGGGGGGGGGTAGACTAAGTGATAAAGGGGGATGATGAAGTGTGTTGTGGGGGGGGGGGGGGAAGTATGTTGAAGGGGTGGGGGGGGGGCGGTAAGTGGAGGTAGTAGGAAAGAAACGGAGATGTACATGAGAAGGATTCAAGACTAAATAGAGACAGGGATAGAGAGAGAGGAAGAGAGAGAGAGAGAGAGAGAGAGAGAGAGAGAGAGAGAGAGAGGTGAGAGAAGAGACGGGAGAGGTGAGAGAAGAGAGAGGAGAGATGAGAGAAGAGAGATGAGAAGAGAGAGGAAGAGAGGAGAAAGAGGGGAGATAGGAAGGATAGAGATGATGGAGAGAGAGAGGAGATAGAGAGAGGGAGTCCGGTGGGAGGAAGATGATGAGAGAGAGAGAGAGAGAGAGAGAGAGAGAGAGACATATTCATTCGTATCTCGGTAATATATGTTAAAAAGAAGGGTCAAAAATCTTTCCTATCTTTACTATTTCTATTCATCAGTTAGTAGAGAAGATTATTCTTTAATCTCGTATCTTCCCTTCTTCAAATATATATTTCTTATCATCATTCATGTCTAACACTTCTACATTATCTAATATTTACTTTCTATCTATCCATATCTTATGTCTATCACTTATGCATATCAGTCTGTTATATGCATTCTTGTGTATCATCTGTTTTGTATATCTATCTCGTTTATTTTGCTATTATTATTATTATCATATATATATACATATATATATATATATATATATATATATATATATATATATATATATATGAATGGATTCTGTTCAGATACATATTCGTAGTGATTGTTTAACGAGACATTCATTGCTGGTGATTGTTATCTTTATCCTGAAGTCAGTTTAAGTGATCCTTCGTTAGGAATCAGTAAATCTGATTTATGTAATCTCTCTCTGCAAGAAGGAACCTTGCGATGCGTAATAATGTACAAAACAGATTCTCTCCCTCTCTCTCTCTACCTATCTCTCTATCTCTATCTCTTTTTCTCTCTCTGCACACACACCCTCCCATCCACCCACCCTAAAACACAAAAACAACACACCCAACACACACACAAAAACTATACACACAATAACATAAAAACAACAGCACAACCACAAACAAACGAAAAACTCATCACACACACGCACAAAACAACACACACGAAACTCATACAAACACATCATATAAAACCCCCCCCGCTCACACAGCACAGCACATCATAAGTACAAACGCACACACAAATATGCGCGGGCAAAGACACCCGTAATAATGATAATAATAAAAATGATTTTAATAATGATAACAATATTAATGATAATAATAGTAATAACAATCATGAGGATGATAACAATAATTTAATAACAAAAATAATTATATCAATGAGAATAATGATAATAATAATGATAGAAATAACAATAATGATAGTGATGATGATAATAATAACAATAATGATGATGTTGATAATAATGATATAATAATGATAATAATGATAATAAAAATAATAATAATAGTATCAATAATAATAATGATAATGATGTTATTACAATAATGATGATAATAATAATGATGATGATGACAATGATAACAGAAATGCCATTAACATTAACAATAATAACAATTCACCAAATTTCCATGTGCCAAGGAACGAGGCCTCAATGTCTTCAAAATATGCTAATGCTGCCTCTGCCTTGTTCGAATTTCCTTTGCTTTGTAGCCTGGTTCTTTTAAGATGTTCTGGTGCACTAAACGAGTGATTAAGATAATTGGCATTGTGTGATCACGGAAATAATTACTTTATCCCCCCTAGGCAGATGGAGGGAGTGGGGAGAACGGGGGGAGGGGGAGGGGGGGCACGACACAGTGTTTATTTTTGTGGCACAAGGTTGGAATCATTATCATAATTTTCCTTGTTATTATTGTTTTTATTTTTGTTTTGTTGTTACAGTTCTTTTATGGTTATAGCAACAATAACTGTAATGATATTGAGAAGGGTAATAGTTATGATAATGATATCAATGATAGTGATGATGATAACGAATGATAATAATTATGTAAAATTATGGAAATTATGATAACAAAAAAATGTTATCAGTAATATCATTATCAATAACGATGATATTAGTTGTTAAGGTATAGTTGTTCGTGTGATCACGTCTCCGCTTTCTGCCACGCCCACGTATCTTATCGGGGCCGCGAAGGAACTTCGACAACCAACGACACGGACTCCTCGACGGCAGAAATATATATATTCTATTATATATAAATATATATATATTATAATTATATATATATATTTATATATATATATATTATATATATATAATATATATATATATATAAATATATATATGTATATATATATATAATATATAATAATATTTATTATTATTATATATATATTATATATATATTATATATATATATATATATATATATTTATCAATATAGAGAGAGAGAGGTGAGAGAGAGAGAAGCAGGAGAAGGAGGGAGGTGAGAGAGAGAGAGAGCGAGAGAGCGAGAGAGGGTGAGAGGAGAGAGCGAGAGAGGGTGAGAGGAGAGAGATGAGAGGCGAGAGAGAGCGAGAGAGAGGAGAGAGAGAGGAGTGAAGAGAGAGAGAGATGAGCGGAGAGAGAGATGTGCGGAGAGAGAGAGAGATGAGCAGAGAGAGAGAGAGAGAGAGAGAGAGAAGAGAGAGAGTGAGAGAGCGGAGGGAGAGCGAGAGAGAGAGAGCGAGAGATGTGAGGAGAGCGTGATGAGAGAAAGAGAGAGAGAGGTGAGAGAGAGAGTGTGGAGAGAGCGCATGCAGAGAGGAGAGAGGAAGAGAGAGAGAGAAAGAGAGAGAGGAAGTTGAGTTGAGGAGAGAGAGAGAGAGAGAGAGAGAGAGAGAGAGAGAGAGAGAGAGAGAGAGAGAGAGAGAGAGAGAGAGAGAGAGGCAGAGACGAAGAACCACCTCCTCGACGCAGAAAGCAGCAGCCACGACCGAGAGATCAACCTCGACGTTGTTAGAGCTCCACTTAGGCCGGTCACTTTGGTCTTAGTTAGTTGTTATTTCTCTCACCGAAAATATCTTTTATTTGTCCTTTTGTGTGTCTTCCTTTGCATGTATTTATGTAGAATGTATATACACAATGTAATTTTATTTCCGATAACAACACTCCGCAAAAGTAACAAAACCCTAGTTTCCTCATTGCATGATATTGTTTCCACTTTGCATGATATTGATAAGCACCTGATTCAAGGATGCAAAATATTTTGTAAAGTCTACACTACATAAGATGACTAAATAGGAAAAAAACAGGTTGTCGCTGAAATGGCTAATATACAGCATACAACCAAGCATAGGAGATGGTGAGAACATAGGGACGGGAACATAGGAGCTTGTTTGATAGGCCCATTTAATCAAGTTTAGCTCCGTTTCGTAAGTATAGTTCCTGTAACGTATGATTACACAATATGCTTTTTATCTATTATTTTTTAAGTATTTATGAATTTATTTTTACTTACATACAGTGTAGGAAACGGAGAAAAAAAAAACAATCGGTAATGCATTCTTCAGGAATACTTTCGATCCATTTAAAGTTTTGAAATAATATGTACGTCTGTTTACGGGGTGTCGGATTTGAATATTTGTCTCGTGTATTAGTTTCATTTGGTTGATTATATGCTTTTAATTCGCCTCATTTTTATAGGTGTTGATTTCCTTACAAACAATAACATTTTAATCACCAACCGTCCATATAAATACGAAGGAAATCATTATGATCCATATACGTGCAACCAATTCTTACATAATATCCTATTGAGCAACGCAATACCGCTATCCTTAGAAAATAAATATGTAAAGTGTGGTAACTTATTTATGAAAGAAATAACTGGAAGCGGTGTGCTTGCCCCATTATCTCAAAGTTTCCTTTATAGATAAACGCGTATGTTACAAAAGCCGAGTCAACATCATACCGAGCTGGTCCTTTGAAACCGGGTCTGGCATCCTGTAAGGTTCGTTTTCTCGAGCTAAGATATCTAAGGATGACCTTTAACATTTCGGTGCGCAAAAGGCAGGCTCCGTACCCAAATCAGAATCTATAGATATTTCACATGCATTTTTTTTTTTTTTTTTTTGAGTACAGAGCATCCCTTGTGATAAGACGAAAAGATAGTAATAATTATAAAAAAAAAAAAAAAATCAGGGAACAACACGAGAGGCGCAACCCTAAGTAAAGAAGCGTCTCGTGTGCGGCGCCCTTCTACAGCGACGTG
>NW_028234409.1:26442376-26444876 GCF_977035675.1 Penaeus japonicus | reverse complement strand
ATCAAGAGCCATCCTAGGGATCCTAATCAAACATCCGGTGCAATAGGACTCAACGATTCCTTCAAAGAAATCCTTGAAGGCAGTCTAAATTGTCCTTGGATATATACTTATTCCTTTTAAGAAAGTCCCTTTGTCTGTCTCAGATATTAAGAAATCCTACTATTTTCAGGATATAGATATCTATCAATCTTATCTAATCTCAATTTGATTTTGTTGTGATTCTGGTTATATATCATGATCCAAGAATAACGACATGGTATGTGTGAACGGACGCTCTTGTACTGTGCAAATGAGAATGAAAGAGGACTATGAGTATACAAGGTTAAGTTTATGTTGAGTGAAAGGATAAGTATATGTTGCATGCAAGGATAAGTGCATATTGAGTGCAAAGATAAGTATATGTTGCGTGCAAAGATAAGTATATGTTGAGTGCAACAATAAGTATATGCTGAGTGCAAAGATAAGTATATGTTGCGTGCAAGGATAAGTATATGTTGCGTGCAAGAATAAGTACATGTTGAGTGCAAGGATAAGTATATGTTGAGTCAAAAATAGGTATATGTTGAGTGCAAGGATAGATATAGATTGGCAAGTTTTACTATAATGTCTTGCTTTGAGTTAATCAATGATCGATATGCTTATAATCCGAATGCCAATTTTAACTTTTAAAAAAAATCAAGATTACTTTTGATTTGGTAATTAAGGTTATCACCATTGCGCTTAACATCATATCCTGCAGTTAAGATTATTTAAGTTATGACTTATAAAATTCTGATCAAGCTCCGCTATAGACTCCTGAAAAAAGTTACGCGCTAAATTAAACAGTAAGAAAGAGACAATGCATATAAATCAAGAAAATACGAGATGACAATACAAAATAATAATAAAAAAAGAAAAGAAAAAATAAGAAATAGCACACACAAGAAAGTCCGAAGTTCTGATTTTGTTTCCTTCATTGTGCCACAGGAGGAACGCTGGGCACGTTTCTATAACGAAGAGGAAAACGAGATGACGGAAGGAAAAGCCCCGAGCTCGCGAACTCAGAAAGTGAGAGAGGTACAGAGAGAGAGAGAGAGAGAGAGAGAGAGAGAGAGAGAGAGAGAGAGAGAGAGAGAGAGAGAGAGAGAGAGAGAGAGAGAGAGAGAGAGAGAGAGAGAGAGAGAGAAGGAGAGAGAGAGAGAGAGAGAGGAGAGAGACAAGAGAGAGAGAGAGGAGAGAGAGAGAGAGAGAGAGAGAGAGAGAGAGAGAGAGAGAGAGAGAGAGAGAGAGAGAGAGAGAGAGAGAGAGAGAGAGAGAGAGAGAGAGAGAGAGAGAGAGAGAGAGAGAGAGAGAGAGAGAGAGAGAGAGAGAGAGAGAGCACTAGAACAGCATCGAAGATGAGAGAGAGAGAGAGAGAGAAAGAAACGCCAGATGGGAGAGGAAGAGAGAGAGCAACGCCAGATGAGAGAGGGAGAGAGAGGGAGAGCCGTTAAAGGGCAGATGCTCCAGTGCCAGTCTGGAAACTAGGCGGGTAGGGCGACGGGAGAAGGAGTGGGAGATAGGGGGTTAAGGGGGGGAGGGGGTGTCGCTGGCACTACCCGTGAGTCATCAGCTTCACCTTCTTCCCACCTTTTCTCTCTCGCCTCTTTATCTATTTATTCTATAAATGGATAAATTAAAGGATGATTGATAGAAATAGAAACTCGAATAATAGTTTGGATACCCAGTACAGAAATATAAACAGACTGAAGAAGTTTAAGAAATATTTGATCATTATATAAACAATCAAAGGATTAATACAAATAATTGAATTGATTACGACAACAAAACTAATAACAATGATTTAGTGTATACACCAATAAATACATTGACAAACAAAGGCCATGTTTGTGTTCTTCATCATAACCCATCCATCAAAAAAGTGTTTGCTTATTATCTAAAACAAACAGGCGTATCACTAAGGTATTCTGATGACCCATTAGCATGATTACCATTTTGAAGCTGTAAACAACTTTCTTCTCAAAATCAACGGTGACAAAACTGATTAGTCTATTTAATAACCTACATTAATGCTATATAATAAAAAAATAATTGTACCCATTATGCCATATAAGCAGATGAGACTATCAATATTAAATGTGGATGATTAATATTAAATGTGTATAACTGATAAAAATTGTAATGTGTTTTGTAGCTTCAATGAGGAATAAAGAGAACGTCACTTTTATAGTCTTCTGTTTATGAATGTTCTTAATTGATGAAAAGTAGAACGGAATTTCAAGACATTTGCAATTGAACTTCGCATTAGACTGTAGTATAAAGTACAGATTTTGAATTGCAAAACTGATATTTTATAACTTTTTGTTTCATAGGAAAAAGGACAATGGAATTCCCCCTTCATTAAATCTGAAATGTTGAACTTGATGGCGAAAAGACATTATGATATAAAATGTTATGAATATTTTCTGCTCTATCCGCAAGTGTCTTTGTATAAGCCATTGCAAATGATGATAATGTTCTG
>NW_028234409.1:26427376-26432376 GCF_977035675.1 Penaeus japonicus | reverse complement strand
ATCCTTCTCCTCCTTCCTCCCCCCCCCTTCCCTCCTCTCTCCTCTCCCTCTACTCCTCAATCTCCCTCACTTCGTCCTCTCTCCCTCCGCGACCCTCCTTTCTCCACCAACTCATCTATTCCCTCTCCCCTACGTCTCCCTCTTCCGTACTCCTCATTCTTCTCCTCTCTCTTCTCTTCTCCTCCGCTCGCTCTCCCTTCACCTTCTCTCTACCTCTCCTTCCCAGCTCCACTCCACCTCAACATCTTCTCCTTCTCCCCTACTCTCACTCTCTTCCTCTCCTCCTCTATCATCTTCCTTCCCTCCTCACTCTTCCAATCTCTCTCTAATTGTTCTTATCAATCTCCCTCCTTCATCTTGTCTCCTTCATCCGTCCTCTCTCTCTCCGTGTCTCCTCCCTTTCTCTTCTCTCCTTCATCCCCCACACCTCTCACTCCCCCATTCTTCCATCTCTCTCATCATCTCCTGCCCCCCACATCACTCCCCCCAACCCCCCCCTTACACCCTTCTCACCCTCTCCTCTCTCTTCTTCTCTCTCACTCTCTCTCTCTTGCTCTTCTCTCTTTCTTATTCTCTCTCTCTCTCTCTCTCTCTCTCTCTCTCTCTCTCTCTCTCTCTCTCTCTCTCTCTCTCTCTCTCTCTCTTTCTCCCTCTCTCTCTCTCCGTCCCTCTCTCTCCCTATATCTCCCAATCCATCTATCTCTCATTCTCTCTTTCTCTCTCTCACACTCTCTCACTCACTCTCTCTCTCTCTCTCTCTCTCTCTTTATCTATCTATCTATATATATTTATCTTCCCCCTCCTCTCTCTCTCCCTCTCTCCCCCTCTCCCTCTCTATCTCTCTCCTTCTCTTTCCCTCTCTCCCTCCCCCCCCCTCTCTCTTCTCTATATGCTCGACTCTCTCTCCCCTACCCCCTCACTTCTCTCTTCTCTTCTCTCAGCCCCCCCTCTCTCTCTCCCCCACCCCCCCCGTCTCTCTTCTCCCTTATCTCTATCTCGATCTTCTCCCTCCCTCAATCTCACCCACCCCCTCCTCCCCCCTCCTCCCCCTCCTCTCCCTTCCTCCCACTCCCCACTTCTCTCGCCTCTTCTCTACCCCCTTCATCTCATGCCCCTCTTCCTTCTCTCCTCTCACTCTTCTCCCTTCTCTTTTCTCTCTTTTCCTCATCTTCCTCTCTTAATCCCTCACATCCTCTGCACTTCCTATTCGCAGTCCTCTCTCTCTCAGCTCTCCTCTCTCTCTCTCTCCTCTCTCTCATCTCTCTTCTCTCTCTTCTGTCTATCTCTAAACTCTCTCTCTTTCTCCCTATATCTCTATCCGTCCTGCTCTCTTCCCTTATATCTCCCAATCCATCTATCTCTCTTCTCTCTTTCTCTCTTACACTCTTCTCAATCACTTCTCTCTCTCTCTCTCCTTTCTCTCTCTCTTTATATACTCTTTCTATATATTATTTATCTTCCCCACTCCGCTATATCTCCCTCTTCTCCCCCTTCTCCCTCTCTATTCTCTTCATTGCTCTTTCCCTCTTCTCCCTCCCCCTCCTCTCTCTCTCTCTCTCTCTCTCTCCCCCCCCTCCCCATCTCTCTCTCTCTTCCCCCCCCCCATCCCTCTTTCTCTCCCCCCCATTTCCTCTCTACCATCTCTCTCTTCTCTCTTCCTCCCTCCTCCCTCACCTCCCCCTCTCTCTCTCTATCTCTCTACCTCTATCTACCTCTCTCTATCTCTCTCTCTCTCTCTCTCTCTCTCTCTCTCTCTCTCTCTCTCTCCATCCTCCTCTCTCTCTCTCTCTTCATCCCTACATCCCACTCTCTCTATCTACCTCTATCTCTATCTCTCTTTCCTCCTCCTTCCACCCATCCCCCCCTATCTCTCTCTCTATTCTCTCTCTCTCTCTCTCTCTCTCTCTTCTCTCTCTCTCTCTCTCTCTCGCTCTCTCTCTCTCTCTCTCTCTCTCTCTCTCTCTCTCTTTCTCTCCACCCTCTCTCTCTCCCTCTCTTTCTCTCTTATTTTCTCTTCCTCTCTCCCTCCCTCCGCCTCCGCCCATCTCCCACCCTCTCCGTCTCCCTCGCAGAGTAAACATGGATTGTTTACACACGATCCTTCACTTGTTTTCTCGTGTGGGATGTCCATCTCCTTCTGCTTGTTGGCTTAACCCTTCCGATTGTAGTTCTTCTCCTCCTCTTTCTGATTCTTCTTCTTCCTCCTCTTATTCTTCTCTTTCGTGTCTTTTTGGTTTGTTTTTTTCTTCTTCGTTTTCTTCCTCTTCTTCTTTTTTTCTTTATCCTTTTCTTCCAGGTTGTTCCTCTTTCTTCTTTAGTATTATTATTGTTTTTCATCTGTTTTTTTTTCTAATTCATTGTTCTTTTTTTATTATTCGCATTAATTTGCGGTTTTTTCTTCCTCTTTTATAAGACTTTCTTCTCCTTCTCCTTCTTCTTCTTCTTCTCCGGCTCCTCCTCGTCTTTCCCTTCTTCTCCTCTTCTTCCTCCTCCTTCTTTTCCTCCTCTTCTCCTCCAATTCCTCCTCCTCCTGTTCCATCTTCTTGCTCTCCTTCTCCTCCTCCTGCTTCTTCTTCTTGCTCTCCTTCTCCTCCTCCTTTTCCTTTGTAATTTTCTTCTTCTTCTCCTCTTCCTCTCATTCTCTCTCCTCCTTCTTCTTCTTTTACTTCTTTACATTCTTAAAACCAACCAACAAACAAACAAAAAAACAATAAAAGATAGAATCCCTATCTCACCTAAGGATATTCTATGACAATAAGCAAGCAATCCCTCCCCCCTCCCCCTCCCCTTCACCCCACCCCTTCACCCCACCCCTGCGCCCCACCCGAGCTTAGGCCTATATAAAAAGGACGAAGACACGAAACCTCATGTGGTCTGACTCCTAATTACTGTGATGGAAACACAAGGGGAAGGAAAGAGAACGAACGACAGGAATAAGAAAAAAGAGGAGGATAAAGAATGAGAAGAGAGGAACAGAGAAAACTGAATGTGATTTGAATTTGCATATTATTAATCAAGACTGTGATGAGAATGAGTGATAACCTCAGGAAACACAGTCCTTTGGGAAATTTAATTTGATAAGCGTTCTAAATATTCTAAGTATTTTGTATCCATACATACCCGTGCGGTGTGTGTATATGTGCATACATATATGCATACATCTAGAAACTGCGCATCTATCTATCTGTCTATCTATCTATCTATTTATCTATCTATTTATCTATTAATTTATTTATCTACCTACCAATCTCTCTATCCATTCATTTATCTATCTATCTATCTATCTACCTATCTATATATCTATCTATCCATCCATCCCTCTCTCTCTCTCTCTATCTATCTATCTGTTTATCCATCCATCTATCTATCTATATAATGCCGACATGTGTGTATGCATATCTCTCTATCTTTCATAACTTTTATCTATCTATCTATATCCATCCATCTATCTATCTAACTATCTATTTATTTATCTAGCTGTCTATATATCCATCTATCTATCTATCTATCCTTCTATCTATCTATCTATCCATCTATCTATCTATCTGTCTATCCATCTATCTATCTACCTATCTATATATCTATCTATCCATCCATCCATCCACTTATACATCTATCCAACGTCTGCAAGCACATAAGTAAGCGACGTCCCTCGTTCAACTATCCACACGTACGCAAGCAATCGCTGTCTCACAATCAATCTGTGTTCCTCTGGCTCAACCCTTCCATACAGGTCATACAGGGAAATAATTTGAATCTGTGACTCTCTCTCTATCACACGAATTTCACATTAAGATCAAATAAATAAGAAAGAGAAAGAATATAATAATGAAAGTGGAAAATAATTTGATAAAGTGATAAGGATTTTTAGAAAATTTTCTCTCTAATCTGTCTCTTTTCTTTGCTCCTCCTCCTCCTCCTCCTCTTCCCCTTCCCCCTCCCCCTCAATTTTCCTCGTAACACACTCGAATTATCCGTGGAAGTCGTATTTAACGTTTTCTTTGGCCGAAATTAAAAAAAAAAATATTAAGTTGGCTTAAGTAGATAGATAATTCCTTGCTCCTTTTTGGCACCGTGCCACATGGCTCCCTGGCACTCGCAGGCTATCCCCCTTTGGCTCCTGAATGCTTTTCTGCTTTCCTGCTTTTCTGATATTCCGATATTCTGTCTTCGTGATTTTCTGAGTTTCCTTTTCTCCGCGTTTTTACTTTGAATCTTTTTGTTTTTTTGCTTGTCTGTTTTCTCGTTTCTGGTTTTCTAGTTTATTGTCTTGTTTTATTGCTTTTATGTTTGCCTATTTTTTTTTTTTCTTCCTTTTATGTTTTCCTAACTTCTATTTTCTTGTCTTTATGTTCGGTGATTTTTTTTTTCTTTTCCTATTTTTTGTGTTTGTTTGTTTGTTTGCCCATTTGAGTCTTTTTTTCGTTCCTGTCGTTATCCTACATTATTATTTTCCTGCTAAATAATTTTCCTATTTTCCGTCTTTTCCTACCTCCTACTTCCCTGCTTAATCACTTTCCCGTTTTCCGCTCTCCTGACCCTTTCTGCTTGCTCCCTTGCCCTCTGCCGCCTCATTAGGGATCAAAGTAATTACAAACTATTTCATGCTAATTCCTTACTTATATGTTAATCTTACGTCTCTGAGCGAAATGTGAAATCAAAATTAATGTGTCATTATTACAGTAATAATGATGATGATGATGGTAATAATAGTAATGATAATCGTAATGATAATGATAATGATGATAATGATGGTGATGTAGATGATAATAATGATATTTATAATAATAATAGTGATAATGATAAAATAAATGATAATGATAATGCAATGATAATGATAATCAATAATAAAATATATAGTAGTAATGATGATTATTGTTATTTATTACATCATCATTATTATTATTATTACTATTTTCTTATTATCAACATTATCACTATTATCATTACTATCCCCATGATCATCCCCATCATCATTGTCACTGTCATAAATATAATCA
>NW_028234409.1:26367376-26374876 GCF_977035675.1 Penaeus japonicus | reverse complement strand
ACCGCATGCAATCAAAATCCAAAAAAAAAAAAACGAGTTGAAGAAAATGGAAAATATGACTCCAAAACCGACATTCAAAAACAGAAAGAAAAAATTCTTGCATATGATTTCTTCCCGCGAAAACTGGATTATGGAATTCCTATTGCAACGTTCTGCACGCAAACGGACGCGAAGGATCGCTTGCTCTCGTGGCAGGAAGAGGGAGACTGTGATTGTTTTTGTTTTTTTGGGGAAGGAGATAAAGGGGAAGGAGAAGGTAAAGCGAGGGAGGTAGATAGATAGATGGGAGAGAGGGAAGGAAGGAGGGAGGGAGAGAAGGAGGGAGGGAGGGAGGGAGGGAGGGAGGGAGGGAGGGAGGGAGAGAGAGAGAGAGAGAGAGAGAGAGAGAGAGAGAGAGAGAGAGAGAGAGTAAGGGAGGGAGGAATATTAAGAGAGAGAAAGAGAGACAGAGAGAGCGAAAGAGTAACAGAGAGAGAAAGAGAGGAGGGAGAAGAGAGAATAAATAGAGAGAGAGAGAGAGAGAGAGAGAGAGAGAGAGAGAATAAAAGAAAGAGAAAGGGACGGAGAGAGAGAGAGAGAGAAAGAGAAGGGGGAGAAAAGAGTGACACAGCGAGAGAGGGGGATGGGGGAAGGGAGAGAGAGAGAGCACTAAACAAAGGCAGTGAGAATTTACCGTTCAACTATAGAGGCAAGTTAATATTTCCTTTATGTGATAGAAAAAAAGAGTATAGCCTGTAAAAATGATCTACAGGGCTGTAAATTACCGACAGAAGAAAAATTGTCTCACGAGCCATGGCTGGAAGGGTTAACTACCGTAGTTTACGCTTGTCAGTCGAAGGTAGACGTTGTAAGGACGGAAAGCTGTGTTTAAAACGATGACTCATACATTGATTGAATTATTACACCTTTCCAAAAAAAATATAAATATGTAAATCTAAAAAAAAACAGGTTGAACTATAGCATTTCATAGGAGAGAGTCAGAGGTATATCATAACTGTAAAGGATGTAATCTAATATTCTCGTAACACATCACCGACATCATGCAAATTACAAACCACGAGCATGATTTAATACATTTATTGCAAGATGGAATTATGATATATTGCCCCGGTGAATAAACATCTCAGCTTTGCAGGGTCGACACATGTCTTACCACAAACAATGGAGTGAAATTCTATATCTAAAAAAGAAAAAAAAGAGAAAGAAGAAAAAACAGTATTTTAGTTATGATATATTGGCTTCTTTTTTCTCTCTCTCTTTGTTTGTTCATTGTCCAGTTCGTTTTCCGTTTCTGTTCATGCAACGGGAGTATGATTTGAACACCTGAACATTTGTCAAGCAAAGTAATCAATTTTTAATCAAACGCGGTACATGCATGTTCGCTATATATTTTTTTTTCACGCAATTGTTCTACTTTTTTTCTACTCTCCTTTCTCTCTTCACACAAACACACATGCACACAAACACTCATACACATACGCACGCGCGCGCACGTTCACACACACACACAAACACACACAAAAACACAAAACACACACACACAAACACACACACAAAAAACACACACACACATACACAAACACACACAGGCGCTTGCACAAACACATCAAAATACGGTACAAACACAGTTGTTTTACTTCACATTTGCGAATTTCTGTGTACCGTTGACCACCTTCCTCGCCCATCCCCAGCTCTGTCTCCCCCTCCCCTCTCCCCATCCTTCCCTACCCCTTAAAGCTCTCCTCCCTCCCACACCATGTTGAGCACCCTTCCCCCCTCCTTTAACCCCCCCCCTTTAAACTTCCCCCCACCCTTTGAAATGCCTCCCCACAGCTTCCCCTGCCCGCTCAATCCCCCTCCTCTCCCTTTTTCCTCCCCCATGCCTTCAAAGCCCATTTTCCCCTACACTTTTCACCTTCCCTCTCTCCGCTTTATTCTCCCTTATCCCTCCATTCCCCCACCCTTCCCTCTCCTGCCCCTATCCCTCCCCACACCCCTCCCCCACCACTAGCATATGGATGACGCTCCCTCTATCATCTTAACTGTCTCTGGGCGGTCGTTATTTGGTCGTAATTAGTCGTTATCTCCTCATTGGTCAACGCCAAGTGGTATATTGGTGTTATCTTTTGATCTCTTAATTTCTCTCGGACACTTTTAAGGGTGAGGAGGGTGTCAGACCTCACTCTTGAATGACGGGTTCTGTCGTTCTTCTGACATCGTTCAGAGGTATTGAGTTTCATTGTTTATTTATTCGTTCATATTTTCTTATGGATCAATTAATTTAAGTACACTTTTCTTTGTTTACTGATTTGTGTTCATTCGATTAGTCATGTATCTATCTTTATATGTTTTGTACTATTCACGATATAACACACACACAAAAAACACGCATACATAGGTCAATAAGGGTATGTATGCATTGCGCATATAGATACACCTTCTACCTTTTAATCTAACAAAGAAATAAAAAATGTCATATATCCCTCTTTTACAACAGGAACCCCTGAAACCTCGCCGAAAGACCCACCCCCACCCTCCCCCACCCCTCCCCTCCCACTCAAACCATCTCACAGGGAACAGGAGAAACTACATCAGTATCCGAATTGCAAGGGCAGGGGGACGACCTCACGCTCGCACTCTAACACACTTCTACGGAATTACAAGACCGCCCCGAGTCTCTAATCCTTTTGTTGCTCGCCGACCAGAACAATAAGTAAGCGATCAGAGGCAATAACACTCTTGCTGTGTTTATTGCAAATCAGTCTATTGTGTTGCAACCATCGTTTCCGAGTGGGGAACAGCGCAATTATCCGATATTGCAATCTGGTTTCGTCCCCTTTACATCCACCACACACCCTTTAACCCCTCCCCCCCCCTCCCCCACCCTCAACCTCTCCTCCAGGATTTAACTGCTGGTAAACTTGACGTCTTTTCATGGTGCATGGTCGTATTGCATTTCTGTCTTGTTATGATATTCCTGGCGTTTGTATTTTGTTTTCGTCTTTTGGGATTTTCGTTTTTAGTCTTGGTTTAGATTGCTAAGGATCTTTTATTGTCTTGTTTTGGTTTTAGTTTTGGTTTTGGCTACAACCTTGTTTGTTGTCTTCAGTTTCTCGCTTCAGCTCCCTCTTTCATTGTTTTTTTTATTAACTTATTGATTTTGATAATGATATAAACACCAATCCCCATCTTTAAAAAGAAAAGAGAGAAAGTATGTCAATTTAATGAAGTGTAAAGGCTTATAGAAGCATCATAACCTTCTTGTGTTCATTACAATATGAAAAGACCTCTCACAGGACACTATAATCACGACCCTTCAGATTTCCAATATTCGAGTATAATCATCGTGTTATAAAAGTTCTCGCTGCCCTTATCCACTCTGTTATTACATCCCCTCTGGCCCTTATTGTTGTCTCTCTCTCTCTACCCTCCTTTTCCCCTTTCTCTTATCTTATCTATCTCGCGATTACCTTCCCGTTTCTCCCTTCCCTCTTCAGTGCCACATTTTTTTTTTTTTTTTGTCTTTGTTTTACTCTTTATTCAGTTTCCTCTTTTTTCCCTTAGCTAACCTTCTTTCCTTTGTTCGTTAGTTCTTTTTTTTTCTTCCATCTCCATCCTTTCTCTTTTCTTTATCCACCTCCCTTTCTTTTCTTGCCTTTCATTTTCTCTCTCCTTGCGATCTTTCCCATTCTCCCACCCCCCTTTTCCCCACAACCTTGTCCTCCTTTCTCGTATACCGCCCCCTCGTCCTCACCTTCTTGTTTTGCTTGTTTTGGTCTTCTTTCCTCCGTTTCGTTTCCTCCTCTTCCTCCTCTCCTGCTTCTTATTAGCCTCTTCCTTTTCTCTTCTCTACCTTCTCCTTCGTCATGGCCTCTTTTCCACCTCTTCTTTGCTCCCCCTCCTTCTCTTCTGCTATTCCTCAGTTTTTCTTTCCTTCTCTACTTCGCCCTGAGGTTCTTTTCTTTACTTCTTCTTGGTTTGGTTTCTTCCTTTCTTCTTCTTAACCCAGGTTTCCACATTTATTCTCTCCCCTTCTTCTTCTCTCCCCCTCCACCTTCTCCTTCTTCGTTTTGGTTTCCTTCCCTTTCTCTTCTTTATATTGGTCTTCTCCCCTCCTCCTCTTCTTCATTTAGGTTTCTTCGCTTCCTCCTCTTTTTCTTCTTGGTTTTCTCCTTCCCTACTCTCATTCTTCGAACCGCCTCTTCTCTTTTTCTTCTTCCTGGTCCCCTCCTCCTCTACCCCTTCTTGATCTCCTCCTCCTTCCTCCTTCCTCCTCCTCCTCCTCCACCACCTCCTGCTCCTGCTGCTGCTGCTGCTCCTCCTCCCCCCCCTCCTCCTCCTCCTCCTCCTCCTCCTCCTCCTCCTCCTCCTCCTCCTCCTCCTCCTCCTCCTCCTCCTCCTCCTCCTCCTCCATCACCCCCCCCCACCACCACCTCCTGCTCCTCCTCCTTCTCCCCCTCCTCCTCCTCCTCCTCGTCCCTTCTTCGTCTTGGTCTTCTCCCCCGATTCCTCTCCCCTTTCCCTCCTCCCAGACGGCTGGAGGTCCCGGCAGCTTCATTACCAGAGAGGCCTAAGGCGTCTGGGGTTTACGACATTGCGCGCGTTATTCCAGGCCGGCTGTAACACGGGGGCAGCTGCTGAGTCTCGAGACCCGCTGTTGCTTCTGCTCGCCTCCTGCTTCTGCTGATCTTCCTGCTGGGTTTTTCTTCTCTTGTTGTTATGTTGTTGTTTTTTTCATTGTTTAGGTGGGTATATATATATATTTTTTTTTATATGTGATGGTACTTGATTTAGGGGGGATTTTTTGGGGTAATAGTGTGAAGTTGAGGTGGACGTTCTGGTTGTTTGACGCGGTGTTGTTGGTGTTCGGAGTGCTTAGAACTAGCGAGAATGCGCTAAGGGTGACTCTGCTATACGCTACATTGGAATCGCTACCATTTGTAGTGTGATTGCTGGTCTTATCTATTCCATCTATGACAAGAGCGCCGCCGTTGTTGCTAATTGCACCCTTAATGACACGTCTAGGGTCGTTCAGAGCGAAAAGTACCCTCGGCTATTCACTCGTTATCGCATCTAAGAACAAACGATTTAAATAGAAGAGGGAGAATTTTTTTTTTCCTTTTTTTTAGCTTTATCTTTATTGCCACCTAAAGCACCCTCGTTGCAAATCAGCCTCGTCGCCGCTAATCTAAGGAAGCTCTTGCATACATACGCTATCACGGCCATCGCTACTGCTAATGCCGGCGCTCGCTACGATCCCCTGTACCCCCCTTCCCCCTCCCCCAACCTCCACCACCTTTCCTGCCACCCCCCCCCCCACCCTACATACTCACACTTATTCCATTTTCCTTTTACTCCCTCGCCTTCGTTCTTTATTTCTTCCTGTTTATTTTCTTCGTTTACTAGTAGCTTCTCATGTTACATATATTTCATAACAATATCATTTTTCCGTAGTTTCTTGCCAGTTTATCGATCTTTAAAGAAATGCTGTTCTTATTATATTTTCCTTCTTAGTGTTTATCCTCCTGTCCCCTTTCTTCCTTTCCTTCCATCCCTATCTTTCTGTTAGTTATTTCCTCTTCCCTTCTCTCTTCACTTTTCTCTTCTTCCCTCCTTCCTTCTGTATTCCCGCGGCTCTACTCTTCTCTCCTCTTTCCCTCACCCTCTGATTCTCTTTATCTTCGTTTCCTCTTTCGCCTTTCTTTCTTCCTCTTCTTCCTCTTCTCTTTATATATCAATCTCTGTATCTGTGTATCTGTTTTATCTAATTCTCTCTCTCTCTCCCTCTCTCTCTCTCTCTCTCTCTCTCTCTCTCTCTCTCTCTCTCTCTCTCTCTCTCTCTCTCTCTCTCTCTCTCTCTCTCTCTCTCTCTCTCTTTCTATCTTTCTCTCTCTCTCTCTCTCTCTCTCTCTCTCTCTCTCTCTCTCTTATTTATCATTCCCTTAACCTCTCTCTTCCTCCTACTCTCTCTCTCTTCCTTATATCCCTCCCTCTCCTTCCCGACATCCACTCTCTCTCCTACTTTCCCCTCTTCCCCTCTCCCTCTCTTTCCTTTCTTCCATCCTTCCACCCATCCATATCTTTCCCTCCATCCCTCCTTCTCTCTTCCTTACTCTCTTTCCTTCCATCTCTCCCATACTTTCCCTCCATTCACTCTTCCTTCCGTCCACTCTACCATCTCTCCGTCTCTCTTTCTCTCCATCCATGTCTCCCTCTCTGTCCCTCCATCCCTCCCTCTCTTCCACTCCATCCCTCCCCTCCCTCTCTGCCCCTCCCTCCTTCCATCCCTCCTTCTCTCCACCCCTCACTCTCTTCCCCTCCATCCCTCCTTTCCTCCTTTCCTCCTTCTCTTCATCCATCACTATCCACTCCTCCATCTCTCCTTTCCTCCTTCTCTCCATCCCTCCTTTCCTCCTCCTTCTCTCTCTTCCGCTTCATCCCTCCTTTTCCTCCTTCTCTGCATCCCTCCCTCTCTTCCCCTCCATCCTCCCATCCCTCCTTCTCTTCCTTCCTCCCATACTTTCCTTCCATCCCTCCCTCTCTTCCCCTCCCTCCTTCCTTCCATCTCTCCCTCTCTTCCCCTTCCTCCCTCCTTCCCTCCTCTCCCTCTCTCTCCTCCGAGAAAAGCTCCCTCCTTCCCGTCGATGCCATAAACCTGCACAGAATCCGCCTGTTTCCCTCCCCCCTCCCCCCCCTCTCCACCCCCCATCCCCCCCCTCTCTCTCTCTTCCCTTCGGTCGAGGGGAAGCCGAGGGGAATAATTGGCGAAAGAATGGGGGGAGAGAATTAAGGGGGAAAGAAATATCGTGGAAAGTCCGGGCGTCGGTTTCAGGGTCTGAGGAGTCAATATTTTAGCATTAAATGGGGAGGGGGTTAGGGGTGGGGGGGGTGTAAGAAGAGATTGGGGGGGGGGAGGATTTGAAAGAGAGAGAGAGAGAGAGAGGTGTAGGGTATGAGCATGGGATAAGGAGAGAGAGCGAGAGAGAGAGAGAGAAGTATAGGGTATGAGCATGGGGTAAGGAAAGAGAGAGAGAGAGAGAGAGAGAAGTATAAGGTGTGAAGATGAGATAAGGCGAGGGAGACAGAGAGCGAGAGAGGGAGAGGGGGTGGAATACATATAGAAAGCCAGAGCCAAGAAATGAAAATGGGGAAAGAAAAGGGACCGAAAAATAGGGAAAATAAATATTATAGAAACAGATGCCTAGAATAGGACAGAGAGGAATAGCGGGAAAGAAAAGGGAGAAATAGAAGCAGGGATATGAGAATGGTGGAAAGAAAGGAAAGGGGGAGGGGGGAGAGATACAGAAATAGAAGAAAAAGAGAAAGAAGGAGAGCGATAAGAACGCGCGAGAGAGAGAAAGAGAGAGAGAGAGAGACAAAAAGCGAAGACAAAAAAAAAAAAAAAAATTAAACCATTTTCTCAAAAAATCAGGAAATTCACAGACAGTTGCCAAACGGACAAAAATCGAACCATGACCCACCCGAAATCCTTTATGACCG
>NW_028234409.1:26319876-26324876 GCF_977035675.1 Penaeus japonicus | reverse complement strand
ATCCTGAAGTCTTACGGTGTTCTCGCGAGAGGGAGTGTCGAGTAGTATTATTGTTATTGCTTATTTCGTTGTTATTGGCATTTTGTCTTCTCTTTTTCTGTGTGTCCGTCTGTCTATAGCTCTCTCATTTGCGCTATATATTTATATATATATTTTGTTATGTTATTTTTTGTAAATGAATAAATCAATAAATACATTAATATATATATATATATATATATATATATATATATATATATATATGTATGTATGTATGCATGTATATACATATATAACTTTCTCTCTCTCTCTCTCTCTCTCTCTCTCTCTCTCTCTCTGTATAAGTGTTGTTTTTTAAATATGTATTTTGCTCACTTCTTCCCGCCTACTATCACCTTGAATGTAATTCAAGAACACTGCGTCAAATAACCGAAACAAAAAAAAAAAAAAAAAAAAAGAGAAAAAAAACGAGAAAAAAAAAAAAAAAAAAAAAAATATATATATATATATTTACATATATACATATATATATACATATATATATATAAACAATTATATATATATATATATATATATATATATATACATATATATACATATATATATATATAATATATATATATATATATATATATATATATATATATATATATATATACATATATTATTATATATATACATATATATATATATATATATATATATAATATATATATATATATACTATATATATATAATATATATATATATATATATAATATATATATACATATATATATATATATATATTTACATATATATGTATATACATATATATATATATATATATATATATATATATATATATATATTCATGTATTTCTGCCACATTCCATGCATGGAAATAGTGGAGTCGCCCCTTTAACTCCTTGACCTGTGTGTGGCATACGAACTTCACACATGTACTTATATATAAGTATCTTCACTTTCTCTCGAGGAGGAAAAAAATATCGGTAGACGATTCCCGTTCTCTTGTGAAATGTCAACAATATCACGAGATAATATAGTTGCTACATTACGTGGAACAGAGCTTGGAGTCGCATTTCCTACACGTTTCATATATAAACTCTAAGGAAAGTAAATGATCTGTTCACCCTTGGAAGCATTCTCCCTCTCACACCTATAACCTTCCCCTCTTTACCCCCCCCCCCACGCCCACAAGAAAAAAGGAAAAACACCCCCCTCTCTCCACACCAGCAAAAGTGGATGCCAGAGATAACACACGTTCGAGCCACAACACCCCGTCGCGTGAGACAACACCCGACCAACGTCTCCTAAGAACTGCGCTCAAGCTGGAAACCTCTGCTAGTCTATGGGTGTTCCACGAGTTAGAAAACCTTAAATAACTAACTTACTGTGGGCGTTACACGAGCTAGAAAAAACTTAAATGACTAACTTACTGTGGGCGTTACACGAGCCAGAACACCTTAAATGACTAACTTATTGTGGGCGTTACACGAGCCAGAAAACCTTAAATGACTAACTTACTGTGGGCGTTACACGAGCCAGAAAACCTTAAATGACTAACTTACTGTGGGCGTTACACGAGCCAGAAAACCTTAAATGACTAACTTACTGTGGGCGTTACACGAGCCAGAAAACCTTAAATGACTAACTTACTGTGGGCGGCAGGATACGGGCGTTACAACCCGGGCGATGGGCGTCTCTCCTCCGTACGTTCGGGAAACATACTCACACGCCCTCGCATCATCTAACATTAGAACGGCTTTTATGATACGCTCGTGTGTAATATCATTTGGGTAAGTGCTATTAAGGAAAGTAAGTTTTCCCCTCCTATTTGTTCCGTCCGGAGAAAGAACGGCAAGAGATAAGCATTAATTATAGTTTTTTGGAATATGAGCAGGCGCCATTGAGGAATAGCGACTTCGGGTGGAAGCGCGACGGAAATCTAGGATTCTAGGATTAACTTATTTTGATAATCTAGCAGCGTATTTATTATCTTTGTTATTATAACAATGATGATAATAGTGATGAAAACAATAATTCCTATTATACTTTTTATCATTATCATATATCAATAACATCATTAACATTATTATGTTTTATTTATCATTACCATTATCATTATCATCATCATCAGTATTATTATCATTATCCTTATTATTATTATTATCATTATTATTATTATTATTATTGTTGTTGTTGTTGTTGTTGTTATCATTATCATTATCATTATCATCATTATCATTATCATTATTATTATGTTATTATCATTATTGTCATTATTATCATCATTATCATAATTGATATATTTTATCATTCTTTTTTTTATTATTATTATCATTATTATTATAATTATTATCATTATCGTTATTATTATTATTATCATTATCACTATTATTATCCTCATCATCATTATTACAATCATCATTTCTGTTATCATTATGGTAATTTTCAACAACATTATAGTTATCATTACATTTACCTTTAGCATTCTATTAGCATTATTGTCAATATCAATATTATCATTATCATTATCATGATTATCATTAATATCATCATCACTATCTTTATCAACATCATTATTATCTTTATCATTATCATCATTATTATTATTATAGACATCGATATTGTTAATAATATCCTTCCCATCACTATTCCATTATATTCACTCTAAAAAAAAGACACCACCAAATTTACGTATCATAAATTGTCTTTGGAAAGAAATATATATTTCCACAAAGCCTTTTCTTTGATAATCTCAAGACACAAAGAAAACGGGAAATCCTCAAACCTTGATGTGGTTGAAGCTTTTTATGGCACCGTCATGCTATGTATTTCTTTTGGTTTAATGTATTTATTCATTCAGAATTCTTTCGGCATTTTCCTATTTCTATTCTAGTTTTTAGTTTGTTTGTTTGTTTTTTTTTTTACTTATTTTTGAAGTGCCTGATATTGATAAAAAAAAGTGTCTTTAAGTCAAACTGCCACCCATTTTCTTATCTTTTTTACCTTAAGATGTATATATTAATTCATACATATATATCTATCTATTTGTTTATATATATATTTATTCATTCATTACCGTAATCTAGAAAAAATATCCACCATGAACACAACCCCAAGTAACTAAATCCCACCCACACCTAAAAAAACACACGCTGTAATGTGATCCCTTAAAAACAAAAATCTTATTTCGTCGTCGCAGAAAAAGCCACGCCCCCAAAAATAGGAAATAGACAGCGGAACACGACACTGTACTCTCGCGCTCACTCGTTACGTGAATAATTCAGCCTCCATTGCGACAACACTATATTGTATATCTCTGTTGTTTCACGGGGATGCATTGGCTGTCGGGTTATAGTATCAATTGCAATTTCGCCGCTGATAATGTTAGCGGTTTGTTGCATAGGGTTGTTCATTATTTTCGTTTTTGTTTGTTAGTCTTTGTAGTTATTGTTTGTTTGTTTGTTTTTTTCTCTCTCTCTGGTTTGTCTCTGTTTGTTAGTTCTGTGAGTATTATGTTATGTATGTTCGTGTGGATAACGGAGAGAGAGAGAGAAAGAGAGAGAGAGAGAGAGAGAGAGAGAGAGAGAGAGAGAGAGAGAGAGAGAGAGAGAGAGAGAGAGAGAGAGAGAGAGAGAGAGAGAGAGAGAGAGAGAGAGAGAGAGAGAGAGAGAGAGAAAGAGAGAGAAAGAAAGAAAGCAAAAGAGAAAGAAAGCTAATATACATGTATTTAAGCTCACTCACGGCACACCAAAGCACGTATATCTCTTTCCTCTTCCACCACAAACTGATGTTGATACAGCACCACAAACGTCGACATTTATTTATCTAGAATCAATAATGCGCCATGCTTTAGCCCGGCTTGTAATCAGCTGTGATTGTAGCACCTTGAGAATCGCTCCCTCGTGCGATAGATCACAGGACGAACTGCGATCTTTCTTCTTTTTTTTCTTTTTTTTTCTTTTTTTCTTATTGTTGATGATTTGGGCTTTATCAGAGCTTTGTAATCTTCAAGATAATTTGACGTATTCAGACACACGGACACAGGCGATTGTCTTTTATTTATGGCTGTGTGTAAAGACAGTACCTTATCTCGGATGGGTTTTGTTCTTTGAAACACTCATGAAGAAGAAGAACAGTACTTTTGGCATATATCATGGAAAGGGGTTGTTGGCACTTAGATGGTGGTATTAATGTACGGTTCTCTTTCTTTCTCTTTCTCTCTCTCTCTCTCTCTCTTTTTTTTTCTTTGTCTGTCTGTCTGTCTCTCTCTCTCTCTCTCTCTCTCTCTCTCTCTCTCTCTCTCTCTCTCTCTCTCTCTCTCTCTCTCTCTCTCTCTCTCTCTCTCTCTCTCTCTCTCTCTCTCTCTCTCTCTCTTTCTTTCTCTCTTTCTCTCTATCTTTCTCTCTTTCGCTCCTTCTCCCTTTCTCTCTCTCTCTCTCTCTCTCTCTCTCTCTCTCTCTCTCTCTCTCTCTCTCTCTCTCTCTCTCTCTCTCTCTATTTATCTCTGTTCTTCTTTCTCTCTATCTATCTCTGTTCTTCTTTCTCTCTATTTCTCTCTCTCTCTCTCTCTCTCTCTCTCTCTCTCTCTCTCTCTCTCTCTCTCTCTCTCTCTCTCTCTCTCTCTCTCTCTCTCTCTCTCTCTCTCTCTCTCTCTCTCTCTCTATTTATCTCTGTTCTTCTTTCTCTCTATCTATCTCTGTTCTTCTTTCTCTCTATTTTTGTCTCTCTCTCTCTCTCTCTCTCTCTCTCTCTCTCTCTCTCTCTCTCTCTCTCTCTCTCTCTCTTCTTCTCTCTCTCCTCTCTCTCTCTCTCTCTCTCTCTCTCTCTCTCTCTCTCTCTCTCTCTCTCTCTCTCTCTCTCTCTCTCTCTCTCTCTCTCTCTCTCTCTCTCTCTCTCTCTCTCTCTCTCTCTCTCTCTCTCTCTCTCTCTCTCTCTCTCGCTCTCATATATGTGTCTGTGTATATGAAGACCATGCAATAACAAACATACCCCACCCACGCTAACACATGCCA
>NW_028234409.1:26302376-26307376 GCF_977035675.1 Penaeus japonicus | reverse complement strand
ATGGTGATAATGATGCTGATGCTGATGGTAATAATGATGATTGGGATAATGATGTTATGGTAATAATAATGATAATGATAGTAATGATGATGGTGATAATGATGATGGTGATGACACTGATGATGATGGTAATGATGATGATGGTGATGCTGAAAATGATGCCGATGGTGATGGGGATAATGATAATGATAGTAATAATTATAATGATAAAGATAATGATAAGGATAAGGATAATAGCAATAGTAATGATAACAATTATTATCATTACAATAATGATGTTGATAATGATATCAGGAAGAAAAAGTAATGCTAGTGATGATAATGATCATTATGATAATAACAATAATGATAATATCAAAGATAATGATATTGATATCAATAATGATAAAAGTGATAACGGTAATGATGATGATAACAAAGCGATATCAATAATTTTATTTTGATTATGATGATGATGATAACAATTTAATAGTAAAAATGATGATGAAAATGATGGCGATGTAGATGATGATGATAGTGTTATCATTATCATCATGAAGATTATGATTTGATTATTATCATCATTATCATAACTATTACTGATATCGATATACCGTATATGTATGCATGTATGAGTGAATACGTGATCATTAAAAGCTTCACTTATGCAATTGATATTCAATCGAGCAATAGCTCACTCAGTTTCGTGCAAGTCTTCTACTCAAGCGTCCAGAGTTCGCGTCCCAAACAGTAAGCCGTTAACTTTTTTTTTTTTTTTTTTTTGGGGGGGGGTCGCTATCATAATCATTAATAGTTCTATTGTCAATGTTATTATTGGTATCATTATTGTTATTTCTATTAGTTCATCAACATCATTATTATCATTGTCATTTTCATCAACATTAGTATTGCTCTTATTATTGAAACGCTTACTATTTAAGCATTATTGTTATCATAATATTTATTAATCCGTTCATTATTATCATCATCGACATCGCCATCATTTTCATTATCATTTTTACGATCACAATTGTTATCATCATTATCATAATCAAAATTAAATTATTGTTATCGCTGTGTTATTTTCATCATCATAACCGTTATCACTCTTATCATTACTGATATCAATATCATTATCATTATCTTTGATATCATTATTATTATTGTTATTATCATCATGATCATTATCATCACCAGCATTTCTTTTTCTTCATGGTATCATTATCATCATTATTGTAATAATAATAATTGTCTTCATTACTATTACTATTATCACCATCCTTATCATTATTTTTTTTCATCAGCATTGCTAATATTATTATCACTATCATTTTCATTATCATCATCATCACAATAATCCTCATAACCACCATCATCACTATCATCCTCATCATTACCATCATCACCATTATCACCATCATCATCACTACAACAGCATCAGTGTCATCCTCATCATTTTCACCATCATCATCATTATCACCATCATCATTACCATCATCCTCACCATCACCATTATCATCATCATTATCACCGTCATCATCATCGTCATTACCATCATCACCATCACCATCATCACTATCATCATCATCACCATGATCAGTGTCATCCTCATCATCATTATCATCATCATCACCATCATCATTACCATCATCATCATCATTATTATCACCATCATCTTCATTATCACCACCACCATCATCAACATCATCACAATCATCATCAATTACAATTTTTGTTATTATTGTTATCATTATTAAAACTATGATTATAATCATCCTTATTATTGATACCATTATCATTATCATTGCTGTTATTAACATAATTATCAAAATTTCTATTGTTTCTGTTATCAACATTGTTATTACTTTTACTCTTATTATCATTACTTTCATTGCTAGTGATATCATTATTATCATGATGAGCATGATTATCATTATCATCACCATCATCATTATTATCATCATTATCATAATCATTTAAATATTACTGATATCAATATAACGTATGTGCATGCACGTATGTGAGTGAATATGTGATCATTAAAAGCTTCACTTATGCAATTGATATTCAATCGAGCAATAGCTCACTCAGTTTCGTGCAAGTCTTCCACTCAAACGTCCCAAGTTCGCGTCCCAAACAGTAAGCCGTTAACTTTTTTTTATTTTATTTTTTTTTTTTTTTGGGGGGGGGTCGCTATCATAATCATCAATAGTTCTATTGTCAATGTTATTATTGGTATCATTATTGTTATTTATATTAGTTCATCATTATCATCATTGTCATTTTTATCAACATTAGTATTGCTCTTATTATTGAAACGCTTACTGTTTAAGCATTATCATTATCATATTTATTATCATTATCATAATATCATCATCATCGACATTGATATCATTTTCATTATCAAGTTATACTATCATAATAATAATCATCATTATCTTAATCATATTTTCGTGTTATATCATATTGGATACAAATTTCCCCATCCTGAAATAATTTTGAGCAATTTAACAAACATTATCCTCACAGACATAAAACACGCACGCACGTGCACGTACACACACAGACACCCGCATACACACCAACAAACATACACACATGCCCTGCGCATCCGAATAGTTTTCTCCCCAAAGTAAACAGCGCAGCCTCTGTCGGTAGATGACTGACCTGAGGCGATGATCACGCGTAGACATCTGACAGACTGACAGACCAGAGAAGGAAACGAGGGAGAGGTCTGAGGGCCGAGACTAGGGGACTTGTACGGCAGTAGTTGCATAACATCTAATGAAAGTTAGATAATAAGACAGGTCTTATCACCGCAGCATGCTTATAGCGTGCCATAACTGCATAATATGGCACAGAAGTTCTGACGGTGTATATACCCTCGAAACAGTCTACCGGCGAAAAAGTGTGACGGTATATATACACCGTCGCGTCAGGGAACGAGTTAATATCATTATTATCACACATGCGAACATACACGCACGTGAGAGGGAAGCATGATTTTCTTTTCTCGCATGAAAATTCATTCTTCTGAATCTCTACCAAGCCCCTGTAGTTTAATGTACAGGGAAGTGCTTTAATGTTTTGCGTAGAACCATTGATATAAAGAATAATCATGGTTTTCTACTCCTTAAGAATGCACAATCTCTAAACCATCATTGACCACTACTGGAACTTCCACGCAACTAGAAATAAACATTTTAAAGCTCGAAGTAATTTTTTGTTAAAGAAAAAGAATATAAAAGAGGAGGGAAGGGAAGAGAAACAGAAGGAAAGCGAGAGAGAGATAATGAGCGAGAGAGAGAGAGAGAGAGAGAGAGAGAGAGAGAAGAGAATCATAATTAGGCCTCATCTGACCTCGTGGGGATGAATATGCTAATCTGATTAGTTCGTTGTGAACATCAGTAATGGATTCTCTTAGAAAGTAATTTGCCAGAAAAAGACAAACGCCACAACACCGAAGAAGTAGAAGAAGAAGAAGAAGGCGGAGAAGAATGAATGAGAAGAAGAATAGGAAGGAAGAGGTAGGTGAAGAGGAGGAGGAAAAGATGGGATAAGAGGAGGAGGAAGACAAAAAGGATTAGGAGGTCGATAAGGAGAGAGATGAGGTGGAACATAGGGGGATAGAGGAGGATGGAGAGGAAGAGCAGGTGTAAGAGCTGGGGAAAGAGAAGGAGGAGAAAGAAGAGGAAGAAGAAAATAAAGAAGACGAAGAAGAAGAACAGGAGGAGGGAAACGAAGAGGAAGAAGAGGGAGGAGAGGTTGCTATTAGGCTCTAAGGAATTTGAAGTCATCCGTGACCTTCGACCTTTGACTTTTTTCCACCTCATCTCCAAAGAGGATTGAAACAAGAAAACTTTTTTTTTTTTCATTCTCATTGTATTTCGTATTTCTGTTCTGAAGATTGTTTTCGTAAAAAAAAACTGTGTTGTGGAGGAAATTTCGCATTAACAGACTATGACATAAATTAAAAGAAAAAAATATATATATAAACTATCATGATCCTATTTGAGGGATGCAAAACAAGAAATTAGTTATTTTGACACTGAAAAGGAATGTCATTTATTTCCAGAAGATACGTTTTACTTTTTTTTTCTTTATTTTCTTTTTTTCTGCCGTCACACTTTTTTGTCGCCATCTCTTTTTTTTTTCTTTTTCTTTTTTTTCTTTTTTTTTAGTTTCTGTAATGTCCACCGAGAGGCGCTGTACCCTGAGGGCCTGATAATAGCCATGGTGTTTTTCACTCTTTTTCGGCACAGGGAACAAGGCTCCAATATTGCACGTTCAATACTGTGAATAACGCCCAACGAGTTTCTCTTTAAAATATCTGCCTCCAGAAAATATTTTGTTAATCCTTTAAGAAATAAAAATTGTTAACCACAACACTGAAAGTTTTCAAGTATCCAAAAAGACAAAACAAACGCTAAAGGAATTTGTATTTGACGCGTTCCATTGCAGGACGAAAACACCGAACACCAAATTTGCATCAAAACTATTAGCGCAATTTAAAAGAAAAATGGCGGGAAACGACAAACAAAACAACAACGTCCTTTTGCCATTCACAAAAATAACTTGTGGTACTTTTTAACCTCGTTACGGTTGTTTGTTTCGATTCTAGTTTTTATCCACATTCTTTTCAAAGTATAAACGTAAGAATAAAAACTATGAAGGAATATGTGTAATGATAAGTTTGAGCTTATAGAGTCGAAGAGCGCAAAACTTGATACTGAATTATCCATCCTAGTTTTACAAACTATTCAACTCAACCTGCTTTCCATTTAACAAAATAGAATTTTTAAAAATCTGAATTATTGATGTATCGGGAAAAAATATATATGTCTGCGTATGTTTAGGTGTTTGCGTTTAAGATCTTATTAAAGGATTTTTAAGTTTCGTGCACAGCCGATTTCAGTACTGTAAAAGGAGAAAAAAAATGAGGGAGGGGGGTGGCTGTTATATATGATTTTTTTTCCCCTTTAAATTCGTTGTTACATTCTGTAGAGGTACCGTTTTTTTTT
>NW_028234409.1:26272376-26287376 GCF_977035675.1 Penaeus japonicus | reverse complement strand
TCCTCGTCTCTTTCCATCCTAATATTCTGGACGCACTTCTGCCGCAGTTAGCGTCTCCACGTCTAGCTGTCCGAAAGCGCACCATTGTTGCTCTAAGTCACTTAGTTGTTTCATGTTCTCCTCAAATCTATGCCAGACTTATGGACTTCTTAATTGAGGAACTAGCTAAGAATTCTTCCATGTCTACAACAAGAACGTACATTCAATGTATAGCAGCAATCAGGTATGTAATTCCTTTATTTGCTGTTGTTGTTTTTTCTCTTCTCTTATATGTATAAATGAATGCATAAGAAGTTGAGAGGTATATACTGTGATAAGACAATTATAATTTTAATGTATTTGATTCTCATTTGAGATAAGTGTTCATACCATACTAACTTTTTTATTGCTTTTTATTACCTTTTTTGTTGGCAAATAACCCAAATATCAAAATAAAGTTTTAGAGAGAATATCTGAATACAAAAGTATTTTTCTCCTCCTCCTACCAAGTCGTCAGGCTGGTCATAGATTTGGTGAATATCTGGAGCGTGTCATGCCCCTCATTGTCCAGTATGTGGCCGTTGATGACGATGAGCTTAGAGAATACTGCATCTCTGCATGTGAAGCCTTCACCCTGCGCTGCCCTAAGGAAATTACACATCACTTAGCCACGGTAAGTTCAGTGCAGAGAGGAAGAGTTAGGATAAAGGAATATCACTTTTTTTTTTGTTTTTTCTTCTTTTTTTATTGTCTCACCACCAGAACTCCCTGCTGCTCTGAGAAATCAGTCCTTGTAATATTTTGACCTCCTGAAGCATAGGATACACAACTCAGACTCAGCCTTAGTCCCTGTGCCACCTCTGGCTACCCAACTTCCTGTTTTGACTACAGTACAATTACACTCCTAGTTAGGCATGTCTAGGCTCTCTTCAAAACATTTTTAAGAATGTTATGGCTGCATAATGATATTTAACAAATTTCTTAAGAGTATCATAGAATGTAGATCATCATTGGTAAAGAATGCTCCAGGTGTAGCTCCCTTAGTTGCCCAAATAGTACACCTAGGCCTGGTCAAAAGAATGATAATCCTTTGGTTCCAGAGTCAGATATGGTAAGGTAAGGAAACCTAATCTAATGGTATGCTGGGTTCATCATGAAACCAAGGGAAGCACATCAGAGAATGTATTCCTCCATTAAAGACTTTATTAAGAAAGACAATACAGAAGCTAATAGTGCATAATAATCAAAATTCACTGTTCAGGTTTCATAGACTTTGCTTGAGTATACCTAACCCCTATGCGGTGGATATCAGGAATCATAATCTTTTTAGAACCAATTGTTTTTGGATCTTTAATTTTCCAAAGAACTAAAACAAACAAACAAAAATTGCTCTGTACTTGCCAAAAGCAACTGAAACTGATGAATATATTTTTTACCTCATTCAATAGGGATGACAAATGTTAATAGGGATAACAAATGTTATTAGATAGATGTTTATTGATCACAATCTTAACTCATTCATGACGGGGCTCATATATGACTAATGCCGCTCCTGCCAGCAATATAACTTGCATGTGCAGATTTCTGCTGATAGATTTTTCATGGAGGGAGGTTGTGGTGTACCTTTCTGAGCAATTTTTACCTGCTGTGTTCTAAGGAGTGACAAAAAGTGTTTTTTTTTTTTTTTTTTTTTCTTTCTTTCTTTCTTTCTTTTTGAAATTTTTGACAAGGCAAGAAAAATGTGTCTATACAAATGCAATTACAATGTGTACATACAAACATTACTATGTATAATTTATATATATGGCGAAAGTCCATGATGTCACAGGGAGTCGCCTGTTGTGTGGGAAACATACTGATGATGTGATATCTTCTTATCTGTCATGAATTGGTTAAGTCATAATAATTTATCTTTAGCAAGAGTCTAACCTTAATTAATATAAAAAGAAATAATGCATTGAGGATGGTAGCTGTAGAACCCCCAAAAAGGATGTTGGAATTGGCAGCAAAGCCAGAGAGTGTTGCTGGTACAATATTTCTAAAGGAGAATACAAAATTTGTGAAATTCCATTAGAATTCCTGGATCAATAACCCCTCCAAGTCAGTACTTTGGCACAAGGCAGGAGTTCAACCATATCTGAAATGGTATCTAGTACTCTGACAGGTCCGGGCAAAGGGAAACTCTGGTTTATTGTTGAGGTTTATAAGAAGGGGATCTTCTAATACAAATGGTTAACCCACTTACACCGGGGCGAATCCGGCTTTGCATGGTCGTAATGCCGGGGTTTTCGAACGCATAAGCCTAACACCTCGAGACTCTCAGGCGCACAAGCCGCGATCCTAGGTTGCCCGCTCGCTCATCCTGAGCACCGGCCTTGCCCATATATCTCATCACCGGTGTCTGACGCAAAAACCATGAAACGTGTCAGCACGTCATATGGCGCTGCTTAGCAAAGGTCTCTCCACCCATTTGAGGCTCATAAACATGGTATTTAATGAAATACCTTGAGATGTATCTCCTTAGAATATCATGTGTCCCAGTGTTTATATATTAAAAATATGTGAACTAGCATTTTGATAAAGACATGTCTAGACAAAATCAACTGAATCTACCACTTCTATGAGGAATATATGGTAGGATATAAGTAAAAGTTTGGGTTATACATAAAATGTAGCCTTCAAACCACAGCTTATTATAGTAAATTCCTCTCTTTTCTTAGAATAGTAGGTAAATTGATAACTTCCAATTAGCTGTGTGCAGGGAGTCTCATAGCATAATGTTGGAGGTGGATGATGATAACTTCCTCAGAGGATAGTGTTCATTAAAATGGTCTCTCCTACTAGTTGGCAGTGCTGATATTAAACTCAAAATGATATATAGCTTGAAAATGTAAAACGTGAAAAAAAAAACATTTTGATATGCCAAACTAGAAATGACTGAATAAGGTATGGTTATTTTAGTTTCAAGTTGAATATTATCAGGGCATAGGAGCTTTTGCATAGCATCACTATATACCATTATGTCTGGAAATTAAAGTACCTTTTTTTATTGTTTTGCCTTCAAGAGATTCATAAAGATACTCGGGACAAGTGTTGTTGCACTAGTTTTTTTTTATAATTTCAAATGAAATAACTTGTTTACAGAGGGATGATCTGTGTTGTTTGTCATATTAAGTTTCTTCTACAATATTGGCATATTGGCTACTGGATATCCTCAGAATAGAGAAATGAATAAGAGGTGTTTTGTATTCCTTCATGAGATAGAAAGAAAATGAATTTAGGCCATTAAATTTGAAATACAATTCCATATTCCACAATTAGGAGCTGATGAGAATGGGGCTGTAGAGGTTGTGTTGTGCAAGGAGGAATGGGAAGATCCTTAGTTGACTTGAAAGCTGTTGCATGATTTGTTGCTCCATATTGTACATCGTATGGATTATTTTCTGCCACAGTATTAGTAGTAAAAAAGAAGGTGGAATGAAGTCAAGACAGAGAACTGTATGGTGACTTTGTTTTAAGTGTTAATATTCTGCAGAAGCTATTTTATAAATTATGTTGTGATTTAACAATTTTAATAGATTCTCTTCATTATATATTTTCTTGAATTCTTTGTTATTGAGTGACTGTTCCCGTATCAGTTGTGAGGCATATCATGAACATGCATATAGCTCATGCCCATTCTTTTTGTAGGGTGTAGTACCTTCCTCCAAATTTGATTGTTTTGTGAGTTTCTCTCATATACATAATGGTGCCTCATTGCATCTTTAATATCATGTTAACATGCCTCACTTGTAAAAATTCTATATTTGAAGTCCATTGCTGAGTTGGTTTCATTATGTCTTGGTTAAGAAGAAATAGCTTGTTGATTGTGGTTGGTGCAATGCATACTTTTGCCTTGATCAATGACAGTCAGTGGATTATCCGGTGCTGGCCTGGTTCACTTATTTGATAACATGCAGCTTAACCCTCTCTGGACGGGTGGTACAGTACTGTACCGCTCATTCAAAAGCCCAGTGGCCGGGTGGCACAGTATTGTGCCAATCATTTAATTGATTTAGGCCTAATAATTCGAACGCCCCGGCATTGGGACATTCAAGGCTGGAATGCCCCCGTCGTGAGTGGGTTAATGCAGATTGATGTTTTTATTCTTAATGGATTTTTTTCCCTCCTTCTCTTTAATATTTTTATTTATATAGATAGTTTATCATGTTATTAGTTATTAGCTGAAGTATGCAGTCAATTTACTGCAGATGTGTTATTCTCTTTTCACAGATTTTTATCCAGGTTTATTCTTCTCTTTTCATGGATTTTAATTGTGACCTATTTATCCATTTTCACAGATCGTTGAAATGTGCCTGAAGTATATCACTCATGATCCTAATTACAATTACGATGATTATGAAGATGATGAAGGCCAGATGGATATGGATGAAGATGATGATGGTGAAGAAGATGATGAGTATTCGGATGATGATGACATGTCGTGGAAGGTGAGATAAATGTTATTTCTTATGTGTGTATACCATTACTTAGAATTGTAAGCAAGAGAAAAATCTGATCTTCATATTGCTTCAAAACCTAGCCTGAGTTTTTTTCTTTCTTCTCCATCCCAAGGTACGACGTTCATCTGCCAAATGTCTTGAAGCTGTGATTTCAACCAGGCATGAAATGCTGATAGAGTTTTACAAAACTGTGTCACCTCAACTAATTCAGAGGTTCAAAGGTAATGTTTATATGTGGAGATATACTGACCTAGACATTTTGTTAAGAAATAGATGAATAAAACAAACTTTTTTAAGGAATCTTTGCTTTTAACTTTTTCAATATTTTTTTTATGAAAGGGTTCAGACATGATTTTCAAAATTTCTGACCCCATCTTTGCCCAACCTTTACAGAGAGGGAAGAAAACGTTAAGGTTGACATTTTCCACGCATACATGGCTCTCCTGCGTCAAACGCGGCCATCTCTCAGTCTCAGCCTTGATCCCGATGCCATGGAGCAAGAGGAGGGAACTATTTCAATGCTAAAGCAGCAGGTATTTATAGATATGTATTATAATGTTAACTTTTTTCTTTCTCTCATTCTTTTTTCTTTCTTTCCTTCCTTTTTTTAGGTCCTTTTTCTTCTATTCACACTTTCTTTTTTTTCCCATTTTCTTTTCCCCAACAATTTTGTGGAATGAAAATAAGGAAGAGTGGTACACAGCCAGAACAGGTAAAATCAGAATGAGTAACTCACTTGAGAATTTGAATTCTGGCTTTTGTGTACCTGTACTGATGAAATAACTTATTTTGCTGCCTTTGGTTTCTACTTCTCATTTCTCCATTATGTATGAATAAACAAAGAAACTACAGTCAAAACAAGAAAAAAAAAAAAATAAAAAGGCAGGAAAAGGTAGAATGACAAGTCCATTTTTCTCCATAAGATAGATTGTAAGGGGATATCAATTTGTGATCACCTGTTCAAGAAAAAGAAAGAAAAATAGAAAAAAATTACACCAGAACTATTATACTACTCAACTGTACATAAATAGGCCAACTGACATGAACTAAGTCACTCACTGCCTTGCATTTAACAGTATGAGTATAAGGCAGGACAAAATGTGTTCTATTTGAAATATTTATGCAATTTGTTGAACATTTAGAGTTTTGTAATTGTACCTTATTTTTCTCATTCTTGCACAAACACTGAACTTAACCCACACAGGACGGGTGGTACAGCATGTGTACCATGCATTCAAAAGCCCAGTTGCCGGGCGGCACAGTATTGTGCCAGCCATTCAATTGATTTAGGCCTAATAATTCGAACGCCCCGGCATTTGGACATTCAAGGCTAGAATTCCCCCGTCGGGGATGGGTTAATCAACTTTTCCTTAGAAAGTATTTAAACTATTAATTCAACAGAAATTATATTTTAACATAATCAACTTTACCAAATGAAAGTCATATCTTTGAACAATCTGCAGAAATAGGCAAACAAAAGAACACACAAATTCATTAACATTTCTGCCATCTTGGTGGGACAGCATTTGTCAGCTGTGAGTCAAGATAGAAGATGGTTCTCGGTGAACTGTGAACATTAGTGAGCTCACCATGAACTCGTGTAGAATTCAGTATTTTTTTTTTTTAATTTTACCTCAGGTCCCAGCTCTGGTGAAAGCCGTGCACCGACAGATGAAGGAGAAGAGTATCAAAACCCGACAGGGCTGCTTTGCGCTGCTTACAGAACTAGTTCAAGTATACCCTGGAGCCCTTACCCACCACATTCCTGCACTTATTCCTGGAATTCAATTCTCTCTTGGGTGAGTATGAGGTCTCTCTCTCTCTCATGTGCAAAAAAATCCTTGGTTCTTGTACTAGATTTGAATGTTTAGTTGAACAATATCTTGTGATGTCAGGTCATGGAGATCCTTCTCTGTAGGATGCTAAAATTGTTTTCATTGTTTTTACAGAGACAAAAATAGCAGCAGTAACATGAAGATCGACACCCTGGCTTTCGTACACTGCCTACTTGTGCATCACAGTGGGGAAGTGTTCCATCCCCATATTGGTGAACTGCTCCCCCCTGTTGTGACCTGTGTAGCCGATCCCTTCTATAAGATCACTGCAGAGGCGCTGCTTGTCCTACAGCAGATTGTGAAGGTCATCAGACCTCTTGGTATGCAATTTATCAATTGTTTCATATTTTTGTACCATTACGTATTGGGGAAAATAGTAAACAGTTATTATTCAGATTGAATATCACTGTTCAAAGATGCAGGTGAAATTATCGCTACACTAAAAACATTCCTCTTTTAAAAGATTGTAAAGTTTATTTATTTATTTATTGATTTATTTATTTTTTATTATTATTATTTTTAACTCAACCTAAACAGTGGCAGAGGATGCAGTGCACCAGGGCCCATTGGGGAAGTGTTGCAGGGCCCAACAAACTTATCATTAGAACTAGTCTTTTAGTTTAGTTTAAACCTCCTGCTATGGGCATTTTTCGTGGGTGTTGAGTTACTTCCACACTGCATTGTTTTGTTTAAAATACAAGTTTGTCATTCCTTCACAGTGGTGTAACTAATGCATCATACCAAATGGTAATTAATATCACTTGGCTGATATATCATATATAGACTCCTATATCATACTATAAATCTAGAAAATAATAGAAAAGATGATCTCGTAAAATGCTCAGCCCAAGCTGAACATTTTCAGATGAGTCCCGTCATGGAATAGTCAAGTCCAAATACCCATTCCAAATTGCTTCAGAACAACTGATATTGTATTGGGACCTAAAGAAAAAAATAGATGACACTCCTATCATAAATAAATAAATAACATACCCCTCTTTTTTTCCATTGCAGACTTAGCTTCATGCTTTGACTTCACTCCATACACCGGGGATCTCTACCACTGCACGCTGGCCAGACTCCGTGCTGCTGACCTTGACCAAGAGGTTAAGGAACGGGCCATTGCTTGTATGGGACAGATCATCTCGCACCTTGGAGATCACTTGCAGGTGAGACAGGATTACCATTGGTTTGCACTATTATTCATAACTTCAATGAAAATGTGTTTGCTTTTTTCATTTATTTATTTGAAGAACCATCAATTCATGTTTTAACTTTTTTTTTTCTAGAAAATAAAATGAACTTGAAGGAGAAAGTTAAAGAATTTTTTTTTTCTAATAAAGTAGTGTTTATGATATTTCTTGATTAATGCTTAGTATTATTTTTATTGCTATTATTATAGTTATTATTACTCCTATGTATATATACATGCAGTAACACACATCCCCTTACCCCCTACAGGGAGAGCTGGGAACCTGTCTACCCATCTTCCTAGACCGCCTCTGCAATGAGATCACACGCCTCACCACAGTCAAGGCCCTCACAAAAGTGGCTGCCTCACCCTTGAGAATTGACCTCCGACCCATCCTCGGGGATGCCTTACCAGTATTAGCCTCATTCTTAAGGAAAAATCAGAGAGCGCTTAAATTGGCCACGCTGACCCTTCTGGACACTCTGGTCACAAACTACTCCTCGGCTCTCAGTCCCCAGATGCTTGACAAGGTGAGTATGGGGTGTGGTCTTTTTCTTCCTTTCTTTCTTTTCACAAGTGAGATTTATTAAGAATATTTACTTTAGACTATGTAGTTTATATTGGAAAAAGTATTGACATACATGTGCAGTGTGATATTATGATAGTCTTTAATGGATTTATGAATATTGTCAGTTTATAATATTTATCCTTAACACAATATCCTGTCATTATTCTAGGTTCTGATTGAACTCCCACCACTGATCAATGAGTCGGACCTTCACATCGCCCAGTTGTGCCTCACCCTCCTCACCTCCACGGCCAAGCTGCACAAATCCTCCTTGGCCAACTTCCTCCAGGTCATCATGCCAGATGTCATGGCTCTGGTCAGATCGCCACTTTTGCAAGGTGAAGCTTAGATTTATGAACATTAATTATTTATTTATTTACCAAATTCACCAGGAATTAATCTGAGAGGAGCACTAGTCACAACCTGGTTAATACCAAGGTTACTCATTTGTGATGAAAATAAGAGGTGGACAAACAGATTATTCTTTTCAATAATAGCATCAAAATACAAGAGTAAGGATGACTTCAGAGAGCTGTAGCTTTGGGATTAGTGTTTTTATAGCCATAAAACTCCATGCATAAGTAGTATGCAGAACAGAGAGCAGTCTTTATTACCATGGCAAATATAAGGGCTATATTAATTTTAGATTGACCTTGCCATGGTATGTTTAGATGCCATCTGGTGTTATAAGGCTAATTTATTATTATTTCTCAGTTTTAGATATATTTTTGTTGCTTGGAGTGAAGAGCCTTCTGCTGTTAAAGGTTTCTGTTATTTGCCTATGTGTACAGAAATATTGTATTAATGAAGATTTTTAGAAAATTTCATGAGAATGTTATTTCAAGTTTTCCTGTGAACTTTAACCCTCTCTGGACGGGTGATACACTACTGTAGCGCGCATTCTAGGCCCGTTCGCTGGGGACGCGATACGGCGTCGTTTATTCAATTGATTTAGGCCTATGCGTTTGAGAGCCCCGGCATTGTGACATGCAAGGCTGGAATGCCCCCCGGCATGAATGGGTTAAGATGATAATTAAAGAAGGATTAAGAGTGTTAGCATTGCATTATTTATAGAAATCATGATGTTCTCATTAGTTTGTAGTAAAAAATGTAGATCTACTTAATAGTCTGATATGCTGGTATTTGTTTACATATTCTTCATTTAGTTTAAAATAACCCACTTTGCATTTTTATTAATAGAGCAATCTAACCCATCTTACAATGAGTGCTAGAAGTTTCAATTTTTATTAGTAGAGCACTCTAACCTGTCTTACATTTAGTGCTAGAAGTTTCAATTTGACTTTTAGTCTATATTGACATTTTATATACTCAGGTGGAGCTCTTAAAGCTATGCAGGACCTCTTTGAGGCAGTTGTCCGTGCCGGGCTCCCAGGACTCGGCTATCAGGACATTCTCAATCATCTCCTTGCTCCACTGGTCTCACCTCAGGCAGCAAATATTCACAAGCAGGTACTGTTGCTATGAGGGAATGTCAGTGTGCTTTGCATGCTATTTTTGTTTTAGATTTGGATAGTAAAAGGTTTGAATGAAAAATCTTTGTTTATATTTTATTTATTTTTTTAGTTCTAGGAATAGTAATAGTAGTTTTAGATATGTGCAATTAACATGTTATATTATCTGAAATGTTGAATTAGATCTTTCTTCATTCTGAATTTGTATGAACAGAAAAGTGTGCACTCTTGTGGCCAGTCACTGCCCCACAGTTGCAAATCATTTGTTTTCTTGACAGGCATATCACTCAATGGCCAAGTGCGTGGCAGCTCTGACAATGACCCATCCTGGTGAAGCTGTAGGTGTTGTCAACAGATTCTTGATGGACGTGACCAACCCACGATCTCCAACAGTCCAGTCCTTCTCTCTTCTTGCTATTGGAGAAATTGGGAAGCACATGTGAGTTTCAGGAATCCCTTGTTGTGTGGTTAGTGAATTAGGATTAATAGATTTATTGCCATAACCCTGGATTTTAGTCGATTATATATTGATAGAATTAAAAGTTGAACAAAGATGATCAAATAATGATTGTATAATGAAACATGTATTCCTTTTTCACAGTGACCTTAGCAGTATTCCTCAACTCAAGGATGCTGTGGTAGCATCCTTTAGCTCACCATCTGAGGAAGTCAAGTCAGCGGCCTCCTATGCTTTAGGTCACCTCAGCTGTGGAAATCTGCAGGAGTATCTTCCATTCGTTCTTTCTGAGATTGAGGCCAACCCGAAGAGACAATACTTACTCCTACATTCCCTCAAGGAAGTGAGTTGAGTGGGGCTGTCTAGTGTTTATAATGAAATATTGTCTTGAAGATTGTTATTTAAATTTTGTCATTGATTTCTGGAAGTTTCATGGCCATATGGAAATTGTTATTGTTACATGATTTGTTGAATTACTATAAGCAGGATTATTAATAGTATGAGGCTCAGCACAAAGACTCATCAGACGGTAAAATGCATTTTCATTGTTGGGTAGGAAAGTAAGGAGACAGTTTAGTTTTATGCTGCTCATTAACCCAAATCCTCTGGGTCAGTGATCCCTGGCGCAAGGTGTATTTCCGTGAGGCTACCGCTTAGGCCTAAACTCGTATTCCGGGGACTTATGGGGCTGGGTGGGGTACGTGCTGCGCGCAATAGCGCAGGATTACTCCAATGAGAATTGTATGTATCAAATCAAAAGTAAATTGCTTTTTGCGACCTTATATTGGAAAATGTATTCAATTTCTCATCTTTTTACAATTTTTTATATTATCCTGTCTCCATACCCAGCTTTTGTATTATAGTTTTGTATCATGTTCCATAATGATAATTTTTTTCTTTGAGTATGTGAGGTATGGTTTACAGAAACATCTAATGTTTATTTTTAGATAAAAGATATGTAAAACAATACATACAAAATATATACAGTTATTTACAATATTTACATGTTTTTTTGTTTTTTTTTAATTTGTTACATGAAATGCACTGAAGCGGCGGCATATGTAGCGTGACGTGGATCTCTTTCCCCTCGTCTGCTGGCAGTATTTGCATTGCTGGTACTTCCCTCCATCATTCATTTCGAGTGTGTGAGCTGGAGGATTGGATCGGGGCTGGGAAGGTGACCAGAGATATCTCGATGGTGTTATCGCTCGCTGAGGGTTGATGCTCCTTCGCCTCCTCACCATCATCCCCGTCGGCCATTGTGAAGTAGCTGAGCTGGAGGCGGAATTCCAGCTCAGTCACTTTACCACCCAGCCACTTGTGCACTGCAAGTGCATTGATGATTGCCATATCCATCAGGTTGTAAAACAATTTTATGTTTTTCTTGCTGCTGGATATGACTGAGTAAACTGATCACTTGTATCCACCCTTTTCATCCAATTGTTGTAATTCACAACACATTGGGGTTTCCTCCTTACCTCCCCTCTTCTATTAGGGAGGTCGATGATCTCATTCCCCCTGTGCATTGTGGACAAGATGTTGACTGGTTTCTTGTCAAACTATGACATTGCCAACGTCCCCGCCCTTGATGTTCTGATGTTGATGTCCCCTTTCTTTTTCACTGAAAAGTCTTTTGGCATGAACTTTCTGTTGACTCTTACAGTACCGACGGCCTCTGTTTTCTGGAATTGTAGGTAATGAAACTGTGTGTGTAAAGACTGCCAGTTGTCAATGTACAGCTGTTACCCCTTTTCAAATAGCCCCATTTCGTGCATTAGGTCAACCACGGCTTTCATGCTTACGGGGACATCACTTTGGTCTTGTCCCATGTAGATGCAGAAAGCTGAAGTGTACCCAGCTGCCTTCCTGTCACTTGTACACAGTTTATACACTTTCATGCCAAACCTGGCTCTCTTTGACGGGTTGTATTGGACAGCATGATGACGTCTTCTATAAGTCCACAGTGACTCATTGACAGCTACCTTGTTTCCCGTTGTGAAGATTTCTTTGAAGCTCCTTTGCAGAGTGTCCACTATAGTTCTTAGTTTCCACAACTGGTTGGCTGCTGCTGAAGGATCTTCATTGTTGATGAAGTGGAGGTTGGCAGTCAATAAGTCGTATCAGTCCCTTGTCATAGTCTGACGGAACACATCACTATTCATAAGGGGATTATCAGACCAAGAAAACGTATTGGTTGGACGGAGCTGTATTCCCATGAGAAGACAAATACCTATATACTTCTGTAGCTCCCCTACAGTGCTGTCTTCCCAGACCTTCATATGAGATGATTGGTTGGGTGGGTGCTGGGGAGCATACAAATTCGTCTGGGTCTTCAATGTCTGCCAAAGGTCAGGGGAAGAAGCAGTCTAGGATCTCCTTCTATGTTGAGTCCTCCTCGAGGCTGAATCCATCCTTCAAACAGGGCGTGCTGCAAAAGCTGTGGTGACGCAGCACGTTTTCCTCCTTGTGTCACCCTTTCCATCCCTTCAACCAGGGGTATTGCGGGCGGTTTGACAGCGTTCGACCTCCGACAAAGGTTCATTGGAGTCGATGGAGTTGTCATGGGCCAGAACATAGTCAAGAGTGACTTCATCCCGTTCCAGCTCATCATAGCTGCAGTCACTATCTGCTATCACTATCACTATCCCCATCGTCAGAGTAGTCGGGATCGTCTACTTCATCCTCATCCTCCCACTTGGAATCTCTGAACAAGGGAACGGAAGGTGCTGGAGCGACGACGAGTTCATACAAAGTCGATGGTTGAGGCTCACCCACGTCCGTGAAAGACATGAAGCCCTCACGGGTGTGGGCTCCCCTTGAGGCAGTTTGTGCTATAAAATCGTAGACTTGATGTTTTCTTACAAATGTAAAACGCGAAAGAGTAATTTTAGGTCTGGCTGAGAATGATTTGAGTCATCAGGTAAGTTTATAGATCAACTCATCACCACCACCTTTTTAGATGACCTCATTTGCATTATTTCATCCGGCCTTATTTCCAGAACAAGGTGGGGGAGTGGATGGGGGATGTAGGTGGGGGGCTGGAGGGGGGATAGGAGGAGGGGGATCTCAAGACCAATCACCGTCAGTTTCATAGCTGGCTTCGTTAGTGAAGGAGGGGAAAGTCCCGAGAAAATACTAAGTGACGGCCAGAAAATTGGCAAGAAAAGTGCCGTCATTTCTTTCTGCCATCTGGAAGTTTTTGGTTAACAAAAATATTTGTTCTTTTCTAGATTATCAGCCTGCAAAGTAAGAGTGCAGAGGGTGTCAAGGTGTTGCAAGGCTTTGTCAATGACATCTGGGCACAGCTCTTCAGACACACAGAGTGTGTAGAAGAAGGAACACGTAATGTTGTCGCTGAGTGCTTGGGAAAACTGACCCTCATCAACCCATCTGCTTTGCTGCCCAAGCTGCAGGAGTCCCTCAAGACTGACTCTCCTATGATGAGAACGACCATTGTTACAGCCATCAAGTTCACCATTTCAGACCAGGTATGGCTGTTTCCTCAGCAGGGAGGATTTTGGGTAAACTCTGTAGAAAGCTAAATTAATATTTTCAAGGGTGTTTTACTTCAATTGATATTTGTTATTGTTTGGGGCAATTGTTATCATCATTATTTTTATTAACATTATTTTGTATTTGTTATAATATGCTTATATGTTTCATTCTTATTCCAGCCCACAGCAATTGACAGTCTTCTACGTCATAGCATTGGTGACTTCCTGTCAACACTACAGGACCCAGACCTAAATGTCCGTCGTGTAGCCTTAGTTGCATTCAATTCTGCAGCACACAACAAACCTTCACTTGTTCGGGATCTTCTTGACACCATTCTCCCACAGCTCTACAATGAAACTAAAGTTAGGGTAAGTGTGTCATACAAGGGAGTTTTTGTCAATGTGCCCAAATACCTAAATAGTACATGTATTTCTATGTAAACCTTTGAATGAATATGTTGCATTCATTGTATTGTGATAAAGTGATGATTTCCTGTTAGTTTATGAAAAGTTGATTGAAATTCCTTATCATTTTTATACAGATATAAACATTGTACTTCTAGAATTAAGATGTAGCTTTTGTAACATTATTATAAATTTCTTTGAAATCACAGAAAGAACTTATACGGGAAGTGGAAATGGGACCCTTCAAACACACAGTCGATGATGGTCTAGACATCAGGAAAGCAGCATTTGAGTGTATGTACACCCTCCTGGAGACCTGCCTTGATCGCATTGATATTTATGTTTTCTTGGAACATGTGGAAGGAGGTCTTCGCGATCATTATGACATAAAGATGCTGACGTATCTTATGCTTACAAGGCTAGCCCATCTGTGTCCCCAGGCCGTCTTACAGAGGTAAATGAATATATCACTTGTAATTGTCTTAACCCTTTCCCGACGGGTGCACTTTCTACGCGAAGTCCCATATGCCGGGCGATTGCAATATTGCATTGAAATCGTCACTATCGCATGACGCCCCGGCACGGGAGTTTTTGGCTGTGTCACACGGGTGTGACGCACCGTCGTCATTGGGTTAATAACTTTGTTAAAACTTTGGGGGTATTTTGATTCTTTGAAGTTGGATGATACACATGTAATTACTTTATTTCCTCCTTGTCTAGAGAATGTCAGTCATTGTAAATATTATCTTCTTTTTTTCTACCAGACTTGAACGATTAGTTGAACCACTGCGCACAACAGTAACCACAAGAGTCAAAGCCAACTCAGTGAAGCAAGAGTACGAGAAACAGGATGAGCTGAAGCGATCAGCCATGAGAGCCGTGGCCGCCCTCCTTACCATCCCGGATGCCGACAAGAACCCGCAGCTGTCGGATTTCGTTGCTCACATCAAGTCCACGCCCGAACTGCAGTCCTTATTCGAGTCGATTCAGCGAGACGCATGCCCCACACATGATGCCATGATGGATTTAAGCTGAATAAAACTAATTTGTGCATAAGGGGCTGTTCACGATGGATCAAAATCAGCATAGGTTTATA
>NW_028234409.1:26249876-26252376 GCF_977035675.1 Penaeus japonicus | reverse complement strand
TTCTCCTCTTCTTTTTTCTTCTTTTTTTTCCCTCTCCTCTCCTCCTCTTACATCCATTCCCTCTCTTTTCTTTTTTCCTTTTTTTCCTTCGTGTTTTTAGTCTTCTCCCTTCCCCTCTTTACCCTCCCTTTCTTTGTTCCTTTTCCCTCCCATCCTCTTTCTCTTTCTGTTTCTTTTTTGTTCTCTCTCTCACTTCCTTCATCTTTCTTTCTCCTCTCTTCCTCTTGCCTCCATTCCCTCTCTTTCCTCTTCTGTCATTCTTCATTGTGTCCTTTCCCTTCCACTCTCTAGATCGCCATCCCCATAGAATGTAGTTAGTAAAGTGCTAACAAAATGTTGCTAGAAATGGTGATAAAAAATGCAGTTCAGGTCACTGGCCCTAAGATTCACTTCATTTCCACACTTTTAATTAGTCTATTAACAACTTAAGGCATTTCTGATCCCCTCCCTTTCGCTTCTCCTTCCTTTCCCATTCTCTTTTTCCCCACCCCATTCTATCTCTCCCTCTCCTTCCCTCCTCTCCTCTCCTTCCCCACTCTATTTCTCCTCCCTTTCCTTTCCTCTTCTCTCTTTTCCCACTCCCTCTTTCCTTTCCCTCTCCTTCCCCACTCCCTCCCTCCTTCCTCTCCCTCTCCTCCCCCACTCTTTCCTCTCCTCTATTTCTCCACTCTTTCCTTCCTCTCTCTCTCCTCTCCTTCCTCTCCCTTTCCTCTCCCTTTCCACTTCCCCCTCTCCTCTATTTCCCCACTCCCTCTTTCCTCTCCCTCTCTTCTCCTTCCCTACTCCCTCCTCTCCTCTATTTCCCCACTCCCTCCTTCCTCTCCTTCCCCACTCCCTCCTCTCCTTTATATCCCTACTCCCTCCTTCCTCTCCCTCTCCTCTCCTTCCCAACTCCCTCCCGCCTTCCTCTCTCCTCTCCTCTCCTTTTCTCTCTTTTCCCACTCTCTCCTCTCCTTCGCTCTTCTCTCATTCCCCGCTCCCTCCCTCCTACCTCTCTCCTCTCCTCTCCTTCCCCGCTGTCTCCCTCCCTTCTCTCCTTTCCCACTCCCTCCCCTCCTCTTCTTCCCCACTCCCCCTTTCTCTCCTTCCTCACTCCCTCCCACCTAACTCCTCTTCTCTCTTACCCCGCTCCCTCCCTCCTTCCTCTCCCTGTCCTTCCCCAATCCCTCCCTCCCTCCTCCCTCCTCTCCCTTCCCCCCCCCCTCCTACCTCTCCTTTCCTCCTCTCCTCTCTATTCCTGCTCCCTCCCTCCTCCCTCTCCTTCCCCAATCCCTCCCTCTTCTCCTTTCCTTCTCCTCTCCATCCCCACTCCCTCCCCCCTTCCTCTCCTTCCCCACTCCCTCCCCCCTTCCTCTCCTTCCCCCTTCCCCACTCCCTCCCTATTCCCCTCTCCTTCCCCACTCCCTCCTTCCTCCCTCTCCTTCCCCACTCCCTCCAACCTCTCCTTCTCCTCTCCTTCCCCACTCCCTCCCTCCAACCTCTCCTCTCCCTCTCACATCTCATGCCTCGAGAACACCTGTCTGGGTTCTTCTCTTCGACACTCCTCAGCCCAATTCTTTTCCTCCAGAAACATTTTGATTCTTATTTACTTGTTTTTGGTTGCCATTGTTATTTTTAGCTTTATTTTTAACATTGTTATTGCTAATATTGATTATTGTCATTATTGTTTCGTTATCATTATCATCGTTGCTATCATCTTTATTGTTATTTTCATTATCATCATCATTATTACAATCATAGATATCAGCACCATTATCATCATCATTGTCTTTACTATTATCATCATCATTCTTATTTTTATCATTATTACTGTTATTACATTATCATCATCATCATAATGGTAATAATGATAATAATAATAATAATAATAATAATAATGATAATAATCATAATAATGATTATTATCATTGTTATCATTATCATATTCAATATTATTATTGCTATCATTATTATTATCATTATCACCATTCCTATCATTGTTATCTACATAATTATTATGATGATTATTATCATCATAGCTATCTTCGTAATCATTACCATTGAATTATATTTTTGATTATTAGCATCATTATTATCTTTGTTAATATTATCATTATTATCGTTATCATCACCATTATTATAATTATTACTATGATTATTATTATCATCACTATTATCATCATTTTTATTCCCATGATTATTATTAATGTTATTGATATCATTATTTATTACTGTCATTGTTGTTGTCACCCATGTAATCATCATCAAAATTATTTTCATAATAATTTTCATGGCTGTTGTTGTTATAATCATTTTTAATGTCATCTCTATCATTGCTGTTATCATTATTGTTATCATTATTACTATAATTGTCATCACCATTGATATAATTATTGTCATTACCATCATATCACAATTATTATTACTACAATTATTATCATTATCATCCATACGATCAACGTCACTATTATTACCCTTACCTTTCTCATTATTCTTGATCCTAATCATTATCATCATTATC
>NW_028234409.1:26219876-26227376 GCF_977035675.1 Penaeus japonicus | reverse complement strand
AAAATTGTAATGATGATGATAAAAGCAAAGCCAGCAACAGCGATGATTATAAAAGCAACGATAATAACGATGATAAAAAAGGACAATGCTAATAATAACAATATATATGATAATGGTGGTGGTGATAATGATGGTGGTGATGATGATTATAATGATGATGGTGATAATGATGAGGATGACACTGATGGTGGTGATGGTGATGAGGATGACGGTGGTGATGCTGATGGTGATAATGATGATGATGATGATGGCAATAACGATGATGAAGATGGTGATAATGGTGATGTTTATGATGATGGTGATGATACTTTGATGGTAATGATGATTGTGACGATGATAATGATGATGACACTGATTATAGTGATGATGATGGGGATGATGATGATATTGATAATGATAGAAATAATTATAATAATGATGATAAGGAGAAAGATAATGATAAGGAAGGTGATGATTATTATTGTAATAATGATGATAATAATACCAGGAAGAAAAAGTAACGATGATGATGATAATGATCATGATGATAATAACAATAATAAAGATAATATCAAAGATAATGATAATGATATTGATATCAAAGATAATAATGATATTGATATTAATAAGGATGATAATAGTGATAACGGTAATGACGATAATGATAACAACAGCGATAACAATAATTTTATTTTGATTATGATAATGATGATAACAATTATGATAGTAAAAATGATAATGAAAGTGATGGCAATGTCGATGATGATGATAATGAACGGATTAATAAAGATTATGATAACGATAATGTTTAGATAGTAAGCGTTTCAATAATAAGAGCAATACTAATGAGGATGAAAATGACAATGATAATAATGATGATGATGAACTAATAGAAATAACAATAATGCTACCAATAATAACATTGTCAATAGAACTATCAATGATTATGATAGCACCCCTCCCCCCCCCCCCAAAAAAAAAAAAAAAAAAAAAAAAAAAAACGTTTGGGACGCGAACTCGAGAGGCTTGAGTAGAAGACTTGCACGAGTGAGCTATTGCTTGATAGAATGTCAATTGCATAAGTGAAGCTTTTGATGATCACATACTCACTCATATACAGTACATACGTTATATCGATATTAGTAATATTATATGATTATGATAATGATGATAATGATGATTATGAACTACGAAATAAAATCAGTGTATAAGCATAAACAAAAAATGGACAGAAATATGTATAGATAGAAAAAATAGCTGTATTGAGAGAGAGAGAGAGAGAGAGAGAGAGAGAGAGAGAGAGAGAGAGAGAGAGAGAGAGAGAGAGAGAGAGAGAGAGAGAGAGAGAGAGAGAGAGAGAGAGAGAGAGAGAGAGAAAGAGAGAGGAAAGAAAAGAGAAGAGAGAGAGAGAGAGAGAGAGAGAAAAGAGAGAGAGAAAGAGAGAGAGAGAGAGAGAGAGAGAGAGAGAGAGAGAGAGAGAGAGAGAGAGAGAGAAAGAGAGAGAGAAATAGAGAGAGAGAAAGAGAGAGAGAGAGGGGGGGGGAAGAAAGAGAGAGAGAGGGGGGGAGGAGAGAGAGAGAGAGAATGAGAGAGAGAGAGAGAGAGAGTGAGAGGAGGGGAGAGAAAGAGAGAGAGAGAAAAAAAGCCAGACACAGACACACACACACACACACACACAAAACACTCACAAAACGAAATCAGGAAATAGAGAGACCAAAAAAAAAAAGGAAGGTAATATCTTTAAGTCAAATAATACATTCCAATTTCCTCTCCGCCATCTCCCGCTGCATCTCCAAGACGCAAGAGAGGCTGTAAGAGATAAGACAACTGCGATGGCGTGGCACTCTCTTGCCCCGATGAATCACGGGAGACACCAAGCCAATACAGTGGTGTGGGTTCGAGACGGAGAGACTATGGAGGGAAGGGCAATTGATTAGGGAGGGAGGGAAGGAGGGTGGGAGGGAGAGGAGGGAGGGAAGGAGAGGAGGAGGGAGGGAAGGAGGGAAGGAGAAAGGGGGGTAAGGAGGGAGGAAGGGAAGGAGAAAGGGGGGTAAGGAGGGAGAGAAGGAGGGAGAAAGGGGGGTAAGGAGGGAAGGAGGGAGGGAGAGAGAGAAAGAGGGAGAGAGGGAGGGAAGGATGGAGGGAAAGAGGGAGGGAGGGAGAGAGAGAGGGAGGGAGGGAAGGATGGTTGGAGGGAGGGAGAGAAAGAGAGAGGGAAGGAAGGTGGGAGGGAGGGAGGGAAGGTTGGAGCGAAGGGGAACTGATTAGGGAGGGAGGGATGGAGGGAGGGAGGGAGAGAGAGAACGAAGGAGGGAGGGAGGAAGAGAAGGAGGGATGAGGGGGAGAGAAGGAACGAGGAAGGGTGAAAGGAAAGGAGAGAGGAAGAGAGAGGGAAGAAGGAAGGGAGGAAGAGAGGGAAGGAGTATGCAAACAGGCCAGATAGGTAGCCAGAAAGAGATATACATATAAAAAAGAGAACAACAACAAAAGCTACGACACGAAAAAAAAAAAATAGAGATAAAATATGAAAGCTCCCCCCCCCCTCCAAAAAAAAAAAAAAAAAAAAACACTCACAAGGAAACACCAATAAAGATGATTCAAATGAGACGCAAAAATCAAGCCACATAGAAAACGGAGTTACAAGGGCGCGTAATATCTGTCATCTTGGCCACGCCTGTTCAGAACACTTTGGGATTTGATTAATGTCCCCGTTCGGCGTTTAGCCTTCTCGTTTCTGCATATATTTGCGGCTTTAATTAATGAAGAGATGTTGATGTATTGTGTCACGTGTCTGACTTAATTATTTGTACAAGGATTTCGGAGATGATGATGTTTGAGGGTTTTTGTTTTTTTTGGTTTGTCTTTTCTTTGTCTTTCTTCGTTTTTTTTTGTTTTTTTTTCTTTTTCTCTGTTTCTGTGTTTGTCTTTGATGAAGGCATATGGAGAATATTGTTAATTATTATTCTGACATTGCAAAGTAATGATTTGAAATATACCATATAAGTTCAATTCAAAAACACACACACTTCCAAACACACACACACACACATACACACTTACACACACACGCACGCGCGCCCTGGCGCCACATGTATGACTATTTCCGAGAGATGTTTTGACACCCTGACACACCCTCTCTCCGGTGAGCACCTCGGGGCAAGAAGGAGCTATCGCGTCAACAGCTCTGAAGGTCTTTATAAACACAGTCATAACAAGGATTTTCAACTGTACGTTTATCGTATTACAACATTTCTTTATGAAAACCTTTAAAATATCAGATAGCTTTAGTCTTTTTTATTTCACTTAGATCTTACATGAGCGTGAAATATGAAGAAGAAAATCAAGAAGGGTGAAAAAAAGATAAAATTAGGTAAAAAAAAAAAAAAAAGGAGGGTAAGTAAAAAAAAAAAAATCTAATTTTCTGTGAAATCTATATTCTCATTCAAATGAATGAGAATATAAAAGAAAAAGATGGAAATCTAGCTCATAAAAATGATCCTCCTGACATACTTATATCTTTGACAGAATAAACTTAAAAAAAAAAAAAAAAAAAAAAAGTCGACAGATAAAAAAATAAAAAAAAGATGTCTAAAAGCGAGATCAGTATCCTCTCCATCACCTGCGCGCGGGCGGTCGTATAACCCATTAGACATCTTCCTTTTCATCTTAGGAAAAGAAAGTGACATCTTAAGGTGTCGTTTTTCCTTTTTTTTTCAAATGCTTAAATAGTTTTGCTTAATAAATGTTCTGAAATGTGGTGTTGCGTTTCCGTAGAGTTCCCCCCTTTAAATCATTTTAGTGTAAGAACGACCTGGTTTATCTGAACAACGGAATACTTAGAGGGGCTGGAGTCACAAAACTAGTATATCTAGTTTTGCGATAGAACTCAAAGACAAGAAAATCATTTCCTTATGAAAGATTTAATGCTGTGGAAAATGAGGTTAATCATTTCTTTAAAAACTATTTGTCTCAAAGTTTTTGGTCATGTTACGACTGATTTCCTTTGAGCTCATTAATCAAATGTACGTCTTTTGCTCTCAGAGTCAAATTAATTTATGTGACATCCCGATATCTCTCTTTCCTCATTCATAATCTTTCTTCGTCTTCTCTCTCTCCATTCATTTATAATCCACACGGTATCTTGCTGTTATTCTACCTCTGTCATCTTTCTCTTCCTCTTTTCCCGTCCTTTCCATTTAAAACTCTTATCGTTCCATCTTCTTATTCTCCATTCATCTTCTTCTCCTTCTATTCCATCCACCTTTCCTTCCTTCCTTCACTACAAGAATGCCCATTCACCTTCCTGTCCTCTTCTTCTGTTCTCTTCTTACACCCTTCGTTCAGTACGTTCTGTGTTTTCCGTGTATCGTTTCCTCTCTCCATTCATCTTCCTCTCCTTCGTCTTTCTCCTTCATTCACCCTTAATTCAATATCATCACTGGACCATTCATCTATTCTCCCTTTTTCTCCCTCTCTTCCTTCCTTCCCATAATCGTAAAAACGCCATCTTCTTTTCTTCCTTTTCTCCTTCTTCCTTTTCTTCATCACAAGAAAATACGCTCATTTTCCTCCTCTTTTTCCCTTCTTATACTTTTCATTCAAAACACTCTAACTATGCCTTTCATTCATTCTCCCTTTCCCCCCTCCCACCCTTCCACCCTCCCCATCCTCTTTCCCCACCCACCCTCCCAATCCACCATCACAAGAACTCTCTCTCTCTCTCTCTCTCTCTTTCACCGTGACCTCTGACCTACCCCAACCTCCCCTTCCTTCCAGTCGACCTGACGGCGCAGGTGAGACGGCGCGACGACCCCGGCCGCACCGTCATCATGATCCTGGCTTACACCATCATCATCTGCGTGTCCCTCTTCGGCAACCTCCTCGTCTGCCACGTCGTCATCAGGAACCGTCGTCTGCACACGCTCACCAACACCTTCCTCGCCAACCTCGCCGTGTCCGACCTCCTCATGACGGCGCTCAACATACCCTTCAATGTGGCCAGGTGCGGAGCGGGGTGGGAAGGGAGGAGGGGGAGGGGGAGGGGGGGAGGGGAGGGAAGGGGGAGGGGAAGGTAAGGGGAAGGGAGAGGGGATTGGAGGAGGGGAGGGGAGGAGGGTAAGGGGAAGGGGCGGAGGGGGAGGAGGGAAGGGGGTTGGGAGAGTATGAGTGAGTGAGAGGGTGGGGGGAAATAATATATATATATATTATATATATATATATATATATATATATATATATATATATATATATATATAAAATATATATATATAATATATATATATATAATATATACATTATATATATATATATATAATATATATATTATATATATATATATATAGATAAAATATATATATAGAGTATATATATATTATATAGAGAGAGAGGAGAAAGAAGAGAGAGAGAGGGGAGGAGAGAGAGAGAGAGAGAGAGAGAGAGAGAGAGAGAGAGAGAGAGAGAGAGAGAGAGAGAGAGAGAAAGAGAGAGAGAGGGAGAAGGTAAGTGAGAACGAATATGAAAAAGAAGGAAAGCAAAAAATACCAAAAACATTCCAGATAACCAATACTCAAACAGACAAATAAAGAGGTAGAAGAAACACACACACTCGCACACACAGAAACTCTCTCTCTCTCTCTCTCTCTCTCTCTCTCTCTCTCGTCACTTTATCAAGATTTAACCAAAAAGAAGACGAAGAAAAAAAAAAAAGACGGACCACATACCTCAAAAAAAAAAAAAAAAAAAATCATGAAAAAAAATCCCTCTCTCTACATAATGAAGTAAAGATGATTCCTCTCGCAGTCTATCGTCACTATCTACCTGCCTCCCCCAGAGTGCTCTTGGACGACTGGCCCTTCGGAGGGTTCATGTGCAGCGTCGTGCCCTTCGTCCAGGCCACCTCCGTCTACGTCTCCGCCTTCACCATGGTCGCCATCGCCTTGGACAGGTATCAGGTGAGGCCCTGGAGTCTATCGCCTGTCTTTAAGTCAGCTGGGGAGTTTGGCTCTTTTATTTTTTTATTTTTATAGATGTATTTTTTTTTGTCTCTGTTTTTATTTGTTTGTTTGTCTGTCTGTCTCTGTTTTTGTTGATTTTGATCTCTATCACTCTTTTATGTATAGTTCTTTGGGTGGATGATTAGCTTTGATTGATTTTTCTTTTTGTTTTTATCTGTCTCTGTGTCACACACACACACACACGCACGCATATATATATACATATATATGTATATGTATATATATATATATATATATATATATATATATATATATATATATATATAAGCTTATATACATTTGTACATGAACACAAACACACACACATACACACACAGAGTAAGTCAGTGCGTACTGTATCCACACGCGCCCAGACCCTACAATCCTGTTTTCATCATTCATATTCCCACAGCACAATCTTTCATTGTTTATTTTGATTCCACAGGTGATCGTCCACCCGTTAAAGCCTCGCCTGGGTGCCTTCCACGGCGCCGTCATCATCGTGGTGGTGTGGCTGCTGGCCGCCCTCGTCTCTCTCCCGTACGCCATCTACAGCGAGGTCAGGCGGGGTCGAGGGAGAGGGGGCTTTGTATAGATGAGTTAAAACAAATAGAATAAAATGTCCGAAATGAGGTGATTATGAAACAAAAACAAATATGAGAATAACGAATATCCTGGATGAAGTAATCATTTTTATTCTTTTCATAATCCCAGTAGTGCTAATTCTCGCTAACTATACTAACGGCTCTACTGTTTGTACAGGTATACCTTTTGCAGAAATATTTTGCTCTAGTCACGCCTCCTTTCTTTTCTCAGGTCGTTGAGGTGGTCACGTACCGGAAGTTGACGCGATGTCAGGCGCGCTACCCACACCCAGCGCTCGAGTTTCGTCAGTGGCTGACGCTGGCCACCTTCCTCACGCAGTATGCATTGCCTCTGAGCATCACAGCCGTGGCTTACGTGGGCGTGACGAGGCGGGTGTGGTGGCGGGCGGTCGTGGGCGCCGCCACCAAAGAGCAACTCTCCGTCCAGCTCCGAGCCAAGAAGAAAACCGTCAAGATGTTACTAGTCGTGGTCGTGTTATTCGCCTTGTGTTGGCTGCCTCTCAACACCTACCATCTGGTGGTAGACTTCGGGGGCTCGCTCGGCCCTTTCCGCCACTCCTCATCGGTGTTCTTCCTCTGCCACTGGTTCGCCATGTCCAACGTGTGCTATAACCCCTTCATATATTGCTGGCTGAATGACCACTTCCGTTCAGGAGCGCGAACGCTCTTGCGGTGCGTCGCCCGAAAGGTCTGCAGGATCCCACTCTCCGAGGACGACGAGGAAGCTCCTGGCGTCAGGACTCGCCGTCTGAGGGATTCCGTATCTCTGTCTTCGTCGGCGCTCACAGGAGGCTCGGTCAGACGCAAGGGTCCCGGGGCGATGAGGTGCCTTCCTCACCAAGCCCCGGACGTCCAAGTCGCCCTCGACGCGCTGATCGTCTCCCCAGCGACGCCACACACCGGCTCAAGCGGGGGCTTACGTC
>NW_028234409.1:26207376-26212376 GCF_977035675.1 Penaeus japonicus | reverse complement strand
TCTTATCTTCGGCCCTTTCTGTGTGGGTGTGTATGCGTCCATTCTTTTTTTATTTCTTTATCCTTCTTTCATGTTTCTTCATTTCATTAAATTTTTGTTTGTCTTTTCTAACTTATCTCTGTTTGTATGTCCATTTGCCTCCCTCTGTCTCTCTGTCTCTTGAAATTCCTATTCGTATCTCTCTCTCCCTCTGTCTATCCGTCTCTCTCCCTCCCACTCTTTCTTTCCTTCCTCTCCCCCCCCCCCTCTAATCTCCGGGTATGGGTGTGTGCTGTACTCTCTCTTTTTCTCTCATTCCTCGCTCTGTCACTCTCTTACTGCCTGACTTTCTGTATCTGCCTTTTATTTTCTATCTTTATTACCACACACACACACACACGCGCGTGCATACACACACACACACAATTTCGTGTGTGTGTGTGTATGTATGTATATATATATATATATATAATATATATATATTATATATATATATATACATATAATTTATGTATATGTATATTTATGTATATATATATATATATATATATATATATATATATATATATATATATATATATATTATATTATATATGTATATATATATATATATACATACACACACACACATATTATATGCATATATATATATTATATATATATATAATTATACACATATATATGTATATATATGTATATATATGTATATATATATATATATATATATATATATATATATATATATATATATATATACATATATATATGTATGTATGTATCCACACAGTGTTTCTGTATGCACCCATATCCACTGTCTTCCCGAGCCATAATCACCTTCCCTCGGCAAACAGCGCCTGCCACGAGCCCTCCAAAGCGATCACACTATTTCATGCCCGACCCGACCGACCGACAGATATTACGGCGAGCGTGATTTCCATCGATTTTCCGTCGGGTGCGGCGACCGCCTTCCCCGCCCGCACCGGAGCGTCGGCGTGCGTGCCGCAGTTGTCGTACGGCGCCTGCTAACCCTCGCAGAGCAGACGCAGTGCGGCGCTGTCAGCCTACGCCTAGCTCGGCGTCCCCGCTCCCTCCCTGTCTCTCCCGTGCTCAGCATCCTCCGCGCGCCTCCGCCTGCCTCCCTCTCTCGCCGCTCGCCTCCGCCATGAACCAGCTCGACCAGGACGAGAAGCTCATCATCGAGGTCCAGCAGTACCCGGGCCTCTACGACCAGAACAGCTACGACTACCGGGACCTGCGGAAGAAGGAGAACATGTGGCAGAAGGTGGCGGACGCCCTCGGCCTGCACGGTGAGTCCCAGCGGCGGCGGCGCGTCCTCCGGCATCGACTTGGGGACGGGACGCGCCGAAGGTCATGGCTCGCGCGGCGCCGAGGACTCGCTGCCTCGGGAGACGCTCCTGTGAGGACTTCTCTGTGTGGACTCTCCTGTGAGGACTTTCCTGTGAGGACTCTCCTGTGAGGACTCTTTTGTGAGGACTCCCCAGTGAGGACTCTCCTGTGAGGACTCTCATGAGAGGACTCCCCAGTGGGGACTCTCATGAGAGGACTCCCCTGTGAGGACTCTCCAGTGAGGGCTCTACAATGAGGACTCTACTGTGAGGACTCTTCTGTGAGGACTTTCCTGTAAGGACTCTCCTGTGAAGACTTCCCTGTTAGGACTCCCCTGTGAGGACTCTTCTGTGAGGACTCTCATGAGAGGACTCCCCTGTGAGGACTCTCATGAGAGGACTCCCCTGTGAGGACTCTCCAGTGAGGGCTCTCCAGTGAGGACTCTCCTGTGAGGAATCTCCTGTGAGGACTCTCCTGTGAGGACTCTCCTGTGAGGACTCTTCTGCGAGGACTCTCATGAGAGGACTCCCCTGTGAGGACTCTCCAGTGAGGACTCTCCTGTGAGGACTCTCCTGTGAGGACTCTTCTGCGAGGACTCTCATGAGAGGACTTTCCTGTGAGGACTCTCCAGTGAGGACTCTTCTGTGAGGACTCCTGTGAGAACTCTTTTGAGGCACCCTGTGAGGACTCCCCTGTGCTCTTGTGTGGCGTGCAATTTGTGAGCTTGACCGGAAAGTGGGATGAGGCTGAGGGTCGTTTTGTGTTCGAGATGCGCTCGCACGCAGGCATTGCACGCGCATGCACGCATGCACACACACACACACACATACACACAAACATACACACAAACATACACACACATACATTCACACACATACACATATACATGTACATATACATATACATATACATATACACATATACATATACATATACACATGCACATGCACATGCACATACACATGCACATACACATTCACATTCGCATACACATACACATACATATACACATACACATACACACACGCACACACACACACAAATGCAGACACTAATACTTTCAAGCACGAATATATATGTACACATAATAATAATAGATACATGTACAGTAGTAATACTCACAACACTGAATGCATAATTGCATACATATACACATATAGATACGTATTCAACCATTCATGAATGCAAACAATACGTGCATGCATACACACACATGCACATAATTGCATATAGACATACATAAGTAAGGGCATGTATGCATATACTGTATATGGTTGCATTGTAGACATGTGTTTATGAATAAATGAAATACATGCATACACGTATAGATATATACATGGATATATATATATATATATATATATAATATATATATATATATATATATATATATATATTTAGATATACACACACACACACACACACACAACACACACACACAGCATAATATAATATAATATATATATATATATATATATATATATATATATATATATATATATATAATATATTTTATATATATATAATATATATATATATATATATATATATATATATATATAATAAAAAATTAATATAATAATATATATAAATATACATATATTATATATATAATATATATATATATATATATATATATATTATTAAATTATATATATATAATATATATATATATATAAATATATAATTATATAATATTATAATATTATATATATATATGTCTATAATATATATATATATATATATAGATTATATAATATACATATATATTTCCCGAGCCATAATCACCTTCCCACGGCCAAACAGCGCCTGCCACGATCCCTCCAAAGCGATCACCACCCGACAGAGATATTACGGCTGAGCGTGATTTCATCGATTTTCCGTCGGGTTTGCGGCGGACCGCCTTCCCCGCCCGCACCGAGAGCGTCGGCGGTGCGTTGCGCAGTTGTCGTACAGGCGCCTGCTAACCCCTATTCGCGAGCCAGACCGCAGTGCGGCGCTGTCAGCTCCGCCTAGCTCCGGCGCCCTCTGGTCTTCCCGTGTCAGCATCCTCCGTCGCTCCGCCTGCCTTCCCTCTCTCGCGCTCGCCTCCCCGCCGATGAACCAGCTCTCGCCAGGCCGAGTAGCTATCATCGAGGTCCAGCAGTACCGGGCCTTACGACCAGAACATCTCGACTACCGCGGACCTGCGGAAGAAAGAAGGAGGAGAACACTGTGGCAGAAGTGGCGGACGCCCTCGGCCTGCCCGGTAGAAGTTCCAGCGCGGCCTCCGGGTGTGTGGCATCGACTTGGGGACGGGAACGACGACCGAAGGTGTCATGATTCGCGGCGGCCGCGAGGACTCGCTTGCCTGGGGGGAGGGACGCTCTGTGAGGAACTTCTCTGTCTGTGTGGCTCTCCTGTGAGGACTTTCCTAGTGAGGACTCTCCTGTGAGGACTCTTTTTGTTGAGGACCTCCCCAGTGGGACTCTCCTGTTGAGGACTCACATGTCATGAGAGGACTCCCCAGAGTGGGGACTCTCAATTGAGAGGACCCCCTGTGAGGAGGACTCTCCCAGTGAGGGCTCTTTTTTCTCTTTTTGTCCTATACAATCAGTTTGTTTCATTTGAAGACGAGAGTATTTAGGTTGTGACAATGAGGACAATTTACCTTCTGTGAGGACTTCTTCTTGTGAGGACTTTTCCTGGTTAAGGACTCTCCTTGTGAAGACTCTCCCTGTTATAGGATCCCCTTGTGAGGACTCTCCAGTGAGACTCTCTGTGAGGGGAAACTTAGAGGTGGACTCACATGTGAGAGGACACTCTAGGACTGAGAGGGCACTTCCTCCTGTGAGGACTCACTCCAGTTGAGGGACTCTTCTCAGTGAGGATTCTCCTGTGAGGATCTCCCTGTCTGAGGACTATCCTGTGAAGGACTCTCCTGCGAGGACTCTTCATGAGAGGGACTCTCCCCTGTGAGAGGACTCTCCAGTGAGGACTCTCCTGTGAGGACTCCTCCAGTGAGGACTCTTTCTGCGAGGACTCTCATGAGAGAGGACTTTCCTGGTGACTCCCCAGGAGGACTCTCCTGTGAAGACTCTCCTCGTGAGTGAGGACTCTCAGGAGAGGACTATTGTATTGGAATGATGCCTAACCTCAGTGAGGAAGAGGACTCTGAGTGAGAACTCTTTTGAGGCACCCTGTGAGGACTCACCCTGTGCTCTATATGTGATGGCGGTGCAATTGTGAGCTTGAACCGAAAGTGGGATGAGGCTGTGAGGTCGTTTTGTGTTTCGAGATGCGCTCGCACGCAGGCATTGCAACGCACGCATGCACGCATGACACACAAAATAACACAACATACACACAAACACACACAAACACTCAACACACACGACACACAACACTCAGACACACACACACACATACACACTCATACATTCACACACATACACATATACATGTACGCATATACAACATTATAATTCATTACCTATACTACATATACATATACAAATACAACATGCACAAGCACATGCACATGTACTAACATGCACTACACATTCAACATTTCGCATTAAACATACACTTACATTATACACTTACACATACACAACGCACACACACACCAAATGCCATACACTAATACTTTCAAGCTACAAGGAATATATTTATGTATAAACATAATATTAAAA
>NW_028234409.1:26194876-26197376 GCF_977035675.1 Penaeus japonicus | reverse complement strand
TCCTTACCTTACAGTTCAAATTTATCAGTAGTTTCAGTTTCCATTTTCTTGGTTTTACTAATAATCAAGTCCAGTCTTGCATCTTCACTATCAGATTTGACCTCAAACACGAGATTTTCCAGCTTGTTAGAACTAGTTTTCAAGAAAGTAGTACTGATTGCAGATAAAGTAAAATTTAATTAGTAATATGGCAACATCTAGTTAATAATTATGGTAACTATCTGTCCGTCCTTTCCCATTATAGGGAAATATAACAACTAGGGACCGTTTACAGAAGGTAATGGAGATGTTTCTGCGTTAAAGAAAAAGAATCACAACTTCTGGTTGATTGAAAAACATAAAAAAAAAAAAAAAACTAATCTCCCCTAAAAAAAATTGCGAGACACTTTTCTTTTGGCACATTTGGTCAGACGTTTTTTTTTTCCAAGCCAGACCATCGTAGTTAACAAATAATGATATGAATTTTGATGTAGAATCTAGATTTTGACAGCCCGGGCCATTTTGATTTTCGTGTGTAAGAATATCTGTCAGAAAGTTTGTGGTCTGAGAAAGAGAGACGAAAATAATGATTATATTAGGGGAAGAAGGAAAATAGAGAAAGAAAAAGATAATCAAAAGAAAGAAAGAAAAACAAAACAAAACAAACAAACAAAAAAACAAACAAAAGAAGCGGAAGAAGAACAGGAAAAGATAAAAGAAGAAGAAGAGAATGAAGAAGAGGAAGAACATGAACAGAAGAAAGAGAAGGAGAAGAAGACGAAGAAAGGGGAGAAATAACGAAAAAGAAATGAGAAGCCTTCCGTTCACTCACCAGGCTGAGTTAGGGCATAGGCATGGGCGGCGTGGGGGGGTTGGAGCATAGGCTGACGTGGGCGGGCTCGGGCATGGGCGGCGTGGGGGGGGTTGGAGCATAGGCTGACGTGGGCGGGCTCGGGCATGGGCGGGCGTGGGCGGGTTGAGCCATGAGCGGACATGAGTAGGCTGGAACATGAGCGGACTTGGGCGGGCTGAATCATGGGCGGACTAGGGGCATGAGCTGGGGCATGGGCGGACTTGGGGCATGAGCTGGGGCATGGGCGCGACGGCATCTCACCACAGGGGAGATATTTCTGAACCCTGACCGTGACTCGCTCAAGGTAGAGCTCTAGGGCTAAGACGACCACCACGACCACCGGCGCGTAGCAGATCCCTTCGGCGGGGAATTATTGCTTATTGTCCGATCCCCTTCGAGAAAACAGGGCAGTTGGGGTAGCGGGGGTAGGGGGGAGGGGGGAGAGCCATCTAGCGGCAGGTGACCCGGTGCGGTTTGCGGTTTACTTCCACCTGCCAAAGCTCAGGTTAAACAGCTGCTGTAAGAAAGACAGCTGCCGGGGAGGTGATTGAAGGCGCTGGCTTGCGTTTAATCTTTCGTGTGGAGATGGTGAGGAGGAGGGTTTTGCTGTACAGGAATGTGTTCGGAAAGTGTTCGTACATGATTGCTGAGGTTAGATTTATGCTCTTCTCTGCCCCTACTCTGCTCTCTCTCTCTCTGCCCCTACTCTGCTCTCTTTCTCTGTCTCTCTCTCTCTCTCTCTCTCTCTCTCTCTCTCTCTCTCTCTCTCTCTCTCTCTCTCTCTCTCTCCCTCTCTCTCTCTTCCTCTTTCCGTCTCTCCTCCCTCCTTCCCTCCCTCCCTCCCTCCTTCCCTCCCTCCCTCCACTCTCTCCCTCCCTCCCTCCCTCTCTTTCTCTCTTCCTCTTTATTCTCTCTTCCTCTTTATTCTCTCCCTTCCTACCCCAACGTACCCTTAACAAAGCAATTCCAAAACCGCACAAACCGTGTTGACAATTCACCTCAAGATATTCCCCGGAGGCCGACCCCCCCCACCCCCCCCGGTACCTCCGCCCGCCCAAAGCACAGGTCATTAACGCTTATTTCTAATCCTAAGCTTCACCTACAGCACTCATCATTAACGCTATTTACTCCTAAGCTTCGTGTTCTTCGTTCTTCTCCTTATCCTTTTTCCTCGCAGGTGTTCCGTCTAGCGTAAGCGCTCTCTCCGTAAAGCCTATTATCTTTTTCCTTTGTGTATGTCCCCCTTTTCTAAACTTGACCGACGGTAGGTTTGTGTGCTGTGGTTGGTGCGGTCGGGGTTTAAGGGTGAAGCGAAGGGAGATTAGGGTGTAAGATTCGGGGAGAAGGGAGGAGGGAGGAGGGGAGGGTGAAAGAGTGAGGGAGGGAGATGAAGGGATGGTTAAGAAAATCTGAGGAAAGAGAAAGAGAGAGAGAGAGAGAGAGAGAGAGAGAGAGAGAGAGAGAGAGAGAGAGAGAGAGAGAGAGAGGAGGAGATTGGTACATAAATGGATACAAGAGAATTGATATGTGGTTATGGAAAGAGAGAGAGAGAGAGAGAGAGAGAGAGAGAGAGAGAGAGAGAGAGAGAGAGAGAGAGAGAGAGAGAGAGAGAGAGAGAGAGAGAGAGAGAGAGATGTACTGATAAAAGTTGAAGATTGATCTAAAAAT
>NW_028234409.1:26182376-26184876 GCF_977035675.1 Penaeus japonicus | reverse complement strand
AGAGAGAGAGAGAGAGAGAGAGAGAGAGAGAGAGAGAGAGAAAGAGAGAAAGAGAGAGAGAGAGAGAAGGCAATCAGATAGAGGTATTCGAAAAAAAAAAAAGAGAAAGAAATAAGGCGGGAGAAAAGGAACACCCGGTAAAGACTCCAGCCAGTGTGAAAGCACAGGGAAACCAGTCCCAGTTTCTCCCTAACGCAATAATTATAACGCGGGAATATCATAACAAGCAACCGAATCTTCTCACGCAAGCATCCCAATCACCCCCACCCCCACCCCCAACCCCAACCCCTACACCCAACCCCCAACCCCCGACCCCCCGACCCCCCACCGGCCCTCCAACCTTCCTCCACCACCCTACCCACTCTCTCAAAAAAAAAAAATAAAAAAAAAGTAAAGCTATTTTTTCTAAGTCACGGCTCTATTAGTCCGCCCTTAGTATGGTCCCTCGCCCATCCCGGCTCCCTCTGCCTTCGTGTTTGCCTGGGTTGAAAGAAGCACAAAGGCCCCTCTTGGAATAAGACGGGACCTTGTGTAGTGAGCCATTGACTGCGTCCCATTGTGGGGAGGAGGTGGATGGAGCGAGAGAGAGAAGGGGGGAGGGAGGGAGAGAGAGGGAGAGAGAGAGAGAGAGAGAGAGAGAGGGGAGGGGGGGGGGGGGAGGGAGAGGGAGAGAGAGAGAGAGAGAGAGAGAGAGAGAGAGAGGGGGGTGATGAGTCAGGTAGGAGGGGTTTTGAAGATCTGAGAGAGAGAGAGAGAGAGAGAAGAGAGAGAGTTTTTTTTTTATTTTTTTATAGAGAGAGATAGAGAGATTTTGAAGTGTATTGAGTGAGTAGAGTCGAGAGATGAGGATGGAGATTTGAGAGATTGAGTGTTGTATTGAGAGAGATTTGTTTTTTTTTTTTACTTTTTTTTTGTTAGAGAGAGAGATTTGAGATTTTTTTTTTGATTTCTTTGATTTTGTTGTTTTTTTGAGAGAGAAATCAATATATGGTTAGAGGAACGAGAGAGAGATGAGAGGATCTATCGAATTATCGATTGAGAGTCGACGAGAGAGAGAATGACTAGAACATGATATAACAGAAAGAAGAGACTCAGAAAATCGAAGAGTATGAGATAGTGAGAGAGAGAAGATGAGATGAAGGGAGAGAAAAAGATGGATAGAACAAGAAAGAGAGATTGAAGGTTGGTAGATAAAGAGAGAGAAAGATGAGATAAGATGAGATTATGAGAGAGAGAAATCGAGAGAGACATGGATCGGTGGGATGGGAGGGCAGGGTGGAAGGGGGGGCTGAGGATACTAAGGGTGTTGGTGATTGGCAGAAAGAATGAAGGAAAGCAAAAGAATGTTCAACAAAGGTATGTGATGATCCTTTAGAAGAATGGAAGGAGAGCAGAGAAGAAAAAGGAAAGTGGGCACTGTAGAAAAAAAAGAAAGAGAGAGAATGCGAAAGAGACAGAGCATGTGTTTTTTGATCGCCGAGAGAATAGAAGAGAGAGAACGGAGAGAGAGAGACATGATGAATGACGAGAGTACGCAGCATACAGAACTCAGAAACACTTAAGAGCAAGAGAGACGCAGACGCACTCAGAGCTACAAACGAAGGAGAGATGAACAAGAGAACTGCAGAGTCGCGAGAAACAATAAGAGAGAGAGAGAAGAGAGAGATGGGTCTATAGAGAACGAGAGAAAGAGAGAGAAGCGCTGACGGATGACGACGAGATAAGATCGAGATCCGAGAGAGAGAGAATGAAGTGTAGAGAAGCAAGAGGAGTAAGTGGAACAGGACCTCAGCGATCTGAAGAGATGAGAGAAAAAGACAATAAGACAGATAGCAAAGAGAAAAAAAGGGTAGAAAGAAAGAGGAAGGTCCAGAGAGAGATGAGAGAGAGAGAGAAAGAGATGAGAGAGGACAGGAAAGAAAAATAAAAGAGAGAAGTAGAGAGAGAAGAGAGCATATGGTTAAGAGAAGAGAGAAAGAGACGAGAATAGACAGATTAGATGAGAGCGAGAGAGAGAAATATAGAGAGAGAGACAGAGAAAGAAAGAGAGAGAGAGAGAGAGAGAGGAGAGAAGAGAGAGAGAGAGAGAGAGAAGAGGAAGAGGAGAGAGAGAGAGAGAGAGAGAGAGAGAGAGAGAGAGAGAGAGAGAGAGAGAGAGAGAGAGAGAGAGAGACAGAGGCAGAGACAGAGAGAGAGAGAGAGAGAAAGAAAGAGAGAGAGAGAGACAGAGAGAGATAGAGATAGATAGATAGAGAGAGACAGAGACAGAGACAGAGATAGAGAAAGAAAAAGAGAGAGAGAGAGAAAGAGAGAGCGCCAAGACGGATCCCACAAAAGCCCAGAGGAAGAGAGGGACTCGGACCAACAGCGCTGAAAGGGGGCAATGATGTGAGCGAAAGAGAGGAAAGGGAATATGAGAAGGAATGAAGCGGCGAGATGGCTAATAGAGCAGAAAGTCGGGAAACAACACGGACGGACACGTGGGAGAATCGGTGGACGG
>NW_028234409.1:26168360-26178360 GCF_977035675.1 Penaeus japonicus | reverse complement strand
GTATCAGTGACCATCATTAAAACTAGATCTCTTTCATAAGGCAGTCATTTTAATTAATAGTTTAGTAGATTTTAACTCTTAGAAGGGTTGGTCACTTACCTCTTATTTTTTAATTTATTTTAATAGTTTTTATTATAGATTCTTTTTACGGGCCACGGAGGCCACGTCACCCACTTTTATTTCGTATTTTTGTATTGTATATTTGTCTTAATTTATTTCGAATTTGCAATGTTATGTTTAATAATTTCCTTTTATGTGATATTTGTGTTTTATTGTTAAAGTTACAGTGAGCCATTTGGTTGATTTTATATTTCTGCTCTTACGTTTTTCCTATTTTAAAGCTGTTTTAAAGCTGTATTTGCCAGTTTTATTATTTTTTTATGTGAAACAATATTGTAAAATAATGGAGTTTTTAAGTGTCTTTACGAGTTTTAAAAAGATTTGCATTGTTTAAGTCCAAACTAAAAACATATTTTCCATGCCAATAGCCCGCCGGCTATAAATAGCCGACGAGCTGAAAATAAATCAGTTGTCTCTGAAACTTGGTGTTTCTCTGACCCTCCCTGGATTACCCTGGAATACCCTTGTGGCGACGCAGGAGCAGCTAAAGAAAGGTTGTACTGACTCGAGTTACATGCCAGTTAGGACAAAGCTGGACGTGCTATCATAATAACAATATCCTGTGAGGGAGATACACTGGCCAACACCAGCCAGAGACGCCCATGTTATTTTACTTTGATATTTCTTTTATTAATCTTTTTTGAGAAGTGTTTTAATTTTTAAACTATTTGCTACTGGGCAATTTTATACTTTTATTCATACTTTTTTTTACTATTTATTATTTTAAAACCAGGACTAAACTAACGCAACCAGACCCTCTTTAAGGGACATGCACCTGGGGAATGGGACTTAGTCTCCTTAAGGGGAAGTGAACGGGCCCCCTCCCTCTTTCTTCCGGCCCTAAGCCGTCATCCCCGCTTGGGCGGATGTATTTCCGGGCTTCCCCATGACAGTTATCCTTACAGGGCTCCCGCATAAAAATCTGGTGGCAGCGGTGAGGATGTGGTTGCGTATGAGCTCTCTTGCTCTTTAGTGTGTCCTGTCCAGCAATTAGAAGTTTTTCTCTAAGCTTAGCTAGCAGTTTGTAGCTTTAGAGAGCCGCATTATTTTGTGTAAATATATTAGGAGTTTAGAGCAAGGCGTGTGCCTTCAAGCTCTCCAGCTAAACATTTGTGGCTCTGCTAGGAGTAGGGACACTGTATTTCTACTTCTCCACGTCTTTGTGAAATTTCTTGCAATGCAATGTGTAACTTCTCTGTGATATTACCGTACCGAACGTGAACCGTCTTAAGCCCTGTTTGATCGTGTCAAAGTATTTGTCATCGTGTATTGTGCTTTCATTTTGATTGGCTTTTGTACCTAGCCTGTTGTCTTAACATCTTGTTCATTTCCGCCCTTTTCTACGTTTCTCTTGCTCTCGCCTTTGCCTTCGCTCCCGCCTTCCTCCCTTCTCTCGCTCTCGTCCCCTTCGACTCTGCCTTTGCCTTCGCTCTCGCCTTCCTCCCTTCCCTCGCTCTCGTCCCCTTCGACTCTGCCTTTGCCTTCGCTCCCGCCTTCCTCCCTTCTCTCGCTCTCGTCCCCTTCGACTCTGCCTTTGCCTCCGCTCCCGCCTTCCTCCCTTCTCTCGCTCTCGTCCCCTTCGACTCTGCCTTTGCCTTCGCTCTCGCCTTCCTCCCTTCCCTCGCTCTCGTCCCCTTCGACTCTGCCTTTGCCTTCGCTCCCGCCTTCCTCCCTTCTCTCGCTCTCGTCCCCTTCGACTCTGCCTTTGCCTTCGCTCCCGCCTTCCTCCCTTCCCTCGCTCTCGTCCCCTTCGACTCTGCCTTTGCCTTCGCTCCCGCCTTCCTCCCTTCCCTCGCTCTCGTCCCCTTCGACTCTGCCTTTGCCCTCGCTCCCGCCTTCCTCCCTTCCCTCGCTCTCGTCCCCTTCGACTCTGCCTTTGCCTTCGCTCCCGCCTTCCTCCCTTCTCTCGCTCTCGTCCCCTTCGACTCTGCCTTTGCCTTCGCTCCCGCCTCCCTCCCTTCTCTCGCTCTCGTCCCCTTCGACTCTGCCTTTGCCTCCGCTCCCGCCTTCCTCCCTTCCCTCGCTCTCGTCCCCTTCGACTCTGCCTTTGCCTTCGCTCCCGCCTTCCTCCCTTCTCTCGCTCTCGTCCCCTTCGACTCTGCCTTTGCCTCCGCTCCCGCTTTCCTCCCTTCTCTCGCTCTCGTCCCCTTCGACTCTGCCTTTGCCTTCGCTCCCGCCTTCCTCCCTTCTCTCGCTCTCGTCCCCTTCGACTCTGCCTTTGCCCTCGCTCCCGCCTTCCTCCCTTCTTTCGCTCTCGTCCCCTTCGACTCTGCCTTCGTCACGTCATCACTCGTGCGTTGTTTGGTATTTTCGACCTTGTTACGGTGATCATAGGAGCTCTAATTCCACTCCTACATTATATGTTGGTATCTGATTTAAGTCAAAGGACTTGGATTAAAGTTGTTGAACGGCTAGCTTAATTTTTGTATTTTTTAATGTGTCATTTAGTTTTAAATTCAAAGTTTTTGTAACTGCTTCTTAGTTGTGAACACGTGTTGGTGTCTCTGTACTGCATCTCGTTAGTGCTTTTTTTTAAGTGCGTTCAGGGCGGGTGGAAAGCCCGTTGAAAAGTGAGTGAATAGTGAAGTGAGTCAAAACAGTAGGTCATGCATACAAGGGGAAAGGCCGGTAAAAAGGACGGCAGTAACACGGTTGATAGACCCACCTCCAGGAGTCAATCCACCGAATCCCTTCCTCTCTTAGCTCAAGGCTCGGATAGGCTTGTGCGTGAGGCAGTCTCGGCAATGGAGGGTGAAGTCACAATGATAGAGGAATTCTATCAGAGGATGGCGACCCTCATGGCTCAAAATGAGCAGAAGTTGATGAGCCGGATCGATGAGTTGGCTCGGAGGAGTGACGAACAAGCCCGATCCAGTAGTGACAGGCTAAGTAGACTGGAGGATAGGTTGCATAGTCAGGCAGCTGAGGAAGTTGTAGCTCAGACCAGTGAGCTTGAGGTCTCCAGACATGCCGCTCGGCAGGTTTCGACCCCTGTAGAAGTGACTGCCCCGCAGGTAGCCACTGAAGCACCTGAGGCTGAGAGGCCTCAAAGGGTTACCATCACGGATGACTTCTCCCGGGATGTACTCTTGGAATGGGAAAGGAGGCTTAGCAGGAGGGAAAGAGAATTGGAGAGGCGGGAAATACAGGTCCCTAGGGCGGTGTCTTCGGGAATTAATGGCCCAGAACTTGGCTTTGGTGGGTATGACTCCCACAGGCAGCCTCAGTCGAGTGCATATTACCCGGAACCTGCCAGGAGAGGTAACCCGACGCCGGCACCTCCTTCTCACGAAGGGCCCTCATCAGAGTATGTGAGGCAGCCTCCTTTCGCTAGTAACGGACATACTCCAGAGCTCCTGCCGAGAGCCCCTACATCTTTAGGGTCTGATAACCCAATCTCCTATGTGATAAGTAGTAGGGACAACGTGCCATATTTTAAAGGAGAGACCTCAGCCTGTGATCCTCTTAAAAGGAACCAGGAGATTGAATCCTGGATTCGATCAATAGAGAACTTGGTTCGACCTCCCACTAGCGATGCGTTTATCAGGGCAGCAAGGGCTAACTGTCGTGGTCGAGCCGAAACGATAATCAATTCGGAAAGTTTCGACCATATTAGAGACTGGAACTCCTTTAAACGAGAGTTAAGGAGAAAATTTAGGGGCACGTACACGGCAGCGGATTTTTATAAAGTCCTGTACGACCATACTATGACTGACTCGCAAGCCCCAATGGACTTTTACCTCCAGATTGAGGCATCAGTGTACCAAGGGTATAGAGATCATAAGGAGGCCATAGGAGACCCGACAGAGCTGATAAGGAGGGTCTTCCTTTCGGGTGTCCCAGATTGGTTGAGGGACTTCTTGGTGCTTAAAGACGACTGCACTTCGCAACAACTGGCTGAGACCGCTCAGAGAGTGTGGAATTCGAGGAATGGCATTAGACATGGTCACTCTACAGGCCGCCATCAGTCGCCCAACCCTCTTTCTGAGGAAGATGATAGGCTTCGACGTCGCTTTGTCGAGCGTCCACACCGAGCCAGGGACTCTTACAGTCTCAGTCCCTTATTAGCCAGTCCTCAATCTGTCCCTTTAGCCATGGCTTCCTCACCAGGCCGCTCTAGATCAGATGTATGGTGCGATTTCCATAAAAGCACCACCCACAGCAACCACGAGTGCCGAGCTACAGCTGTTTCTCGCTCCCCTACCAGGCCTGGGCTATACACGTGCTTCAGATGTGGCCACAATGGCCATATGGCCCGAGAATATCCCTTTCCTCGACGCCAGGGAGACAGAGCTCCGAGTCCCGCTGGCAGGAATGAAAGGAGCCAGTTCGCTCGGTACAATGAAAGGGACACCAGTGAAAGTCATGGCCGTGAGGGCACGCGAGAGGAACGGACGACCTCTCGTGGCACTCAATGCTAACGGAACAACCATAATGTGTTTTATAGATACTGGGTCCGAAATTACGATAATTAAGCCTGGCGCCCTTGATATGATTGACGGTAATGATTTGCCCAAACAGCCCTTGCAAAAGGTCCTAAAAGGTATTTCTGGAGCTGTCAGATCGGAAGCAGAAGTCTCGGTACCATTTAAGCTTGGAGACGGTTTAACTCTAGTTCACCAGGCCACCGTAGCTGATCTGGATTTCCCGGGAGACCTTCTTTTAGGAATTGATTTCCTCAGGCGTATTAGCTTTACCCTGAAATCGGCTGCAAACTCATCCACAGGCCAACTGATTTTGGAGGACTACAGGTTCTCCGTAGTTTTCACGGATACAGAGTCCCTGAAGATAGCTTGGGTAAGGAGTTATGAGGATGCATCGACCCAGACTGACTTGCCTAAATCCACCCCAGAAGGTGGACCGGAGGCAACTGTACACCTGGCAAAACGGACGGTAATCCCCTCGCATTCAGGTGTGTTCTTGAAAGGGGTCATTTCAAGATGAGGGCAAGTCCATGGGGATGTTGTATTAAGCCCCACTGTTTCAGATTCTCTAACTTTGCCATATTCCGTTACCACAGTAACTGATAGATGCTGTACCGTCTGGGCCATAAACCCTTCATCACGGCCACTTACGCTAAGACCAGGGACTAGGCTAGGAACTGTGGCCTCCATTGATGCAGTATATTACACAGATACAAAACAGGAAGGTATGATTAATGGTGTCCCCTACGACGAGACAGAACCTGAAAGGAAAGGTGTGGTTAATGGTGCCCCCTGCGGCGAGACAGAACCTGAAAGGGAAGGTGTGGTTAATGGTGCCCCCTGCGGCGAGACAGAACCTGAAAGGGAAGGTGTGGTTAATGGTGCCCCCTGCGGCGAGACAGAACCTGAAAGGGAAGAGATGGTTAGTGGTGCCCCCTACAGTGAGACAGAACCTGGAAGGGAAGTTATGGTTAGTGGTGCCCCCTGCGGCGATACAGAACCAGAAGGGGAGGCTATATTTAATGGTGCCCTTGATCCTGAGATGAAGTACCCAGGAGTGGAGAGTGACAGTTGCACCGTTAACGTGGATTTGCCAGCAGTAGATTACAATAATTCCGAGATTAACATATCCAGTTGGGAGGACATTGCCCTTTTCAACAGTAGTCCTGTCAAGGACTCCCTGTTCATGGAATTGGATTCTGATATGGAGTGGGATTATTCAGAATATGGTTACCTCAAAGACATTACTGAGGAAGATGAGTTGGACATAGAAGGTGCAGTGTTACCACCATCTATCGCCCTAGCCACTTGTGAGGCGGCCCAGGAATGGTTTTCTTTGGATAAAGAAGGGTTAAGTACTCCATCCCTTGACCACTTAACTCCTGAACAGAGGCAGGAAATAGTTCAGATAATTGATCACCATAAAGACCTTTTTGATGGTGGGGAAGAGACCATAGGTTTAGTCCCAGGCATTCGTTATCACATAGATACAGGTGACGCCAAGCCCACTTGCACTAGGCAGTGGAGACTACCATATGCTACGGACAGGTGTTATAGAGCAGTCTACTAGCCCTTGGCTTAGCCCTGTCGTCCTTGTAAAGAAAAAGGATGGTAGTTTAAGGTTCTGTGTCGATTACAGAGCCTTGAATGCTGTCACCATTAAGGACACGTATCCTCTGCCACGTATAGATGCACTGATCGATGAGTTGAGCCCCATGGATACATTCACCACACTTGATGCTCGTGCAGCTTACTGGGCCGTAGAGTTGGAGCCCAAAGATCGCCCAAAGACTGCATTTTCAGATGGCTATCGGCTGTTCCAATTTTGTCGTCTTCCATTTGGTTTGGCTACTGCACCAACCACATTCCAACGAACCATGAATGTGCTGTTATCCTCGGTTCTGGGGAAACACACGCTCTGCTACCTTGACGATATAGTAATATATAGCAGAGGGTTTGCTCAACATGTGCAAGACTTGCGGGAGACCTTGACCTTGCTCTCTGCAGCTGGACTAAAATTAAATATCGAAAAATGTGCCTTTGCAGCTAAGACTATCAATTTTCTGGGCTTTACTATCACTCCAGAAGGTGTGCTGCCCAACCAGGATAAAGTGATTGCCATCTCAAAGATGCCGCCCCCACGTAACGTTAAAGAGGTGCGTAGGTTTCTTGGCTGCACAGGATTCTTTCGCAAGCATATTCCTGGATATGCAACGATAACTTCACCCTTGCATCTCTTGCTTAAGAAAGGTCAGAAATGGGTGTGGGGACCTGAACAACAAGAGGCCTTTACCGAACTTATACAGCGTCTTGTCACAGCACCGATACTTAGGCAGCCTGATTTCAGCCAGGAGTTCGAACTACATACTGATGCATCAGCAGTAGCAATTGGGTCCTGCCTGATGCAGAGGGACGAAGACAACATTCCGCATGCCATAGCTTATTATAGCAGGAAGTTAAGGGCAGCAGAAACGAGATACCCTGCTATAGATTTAGAGGCCCTGAGTGTAGTGGAAGGTGTGAGGGTATTCGATTCTTACCTTTATGGGAGGAGATTTACCATCTATACAGACCATAGACCCTTGGTCCATGTCTTCACTCGAAAGACTAAATCTCCCAGGATGACGAGGTACGCTCACGACCTCTCCTTTTACACCTTCAATATAAGGTATAAAGAAGGCCCTACCAATCACGTTCCGGACCTTCTTTCCAGGCATGTAGCTCCCGTTAAGGTATCGGAGGACATATCCACAAAACACGTAGCTGCGTTAGCCATCACTGAGCTCTCGCCAGAGGCCATAGCAACAAAGCAATCTCGAGACCCCCAGCTTGCCGATCTGAAACGATATTTGCTGGAAGGGACAGTGCCCAGGAAGAAGTGGCCTCTTCCCTTAGATGAGTTTGAGGTGAAAGATCGAGTTATTTACCGACTTAAGCACTTGGCAGACAGGGTGTGCTATCAACTAGTTGTTCCCTCTTCTTTAAAGAACTCTGCCCTGAAAGTTTCTCACTTGCCGCCGTTAGCCTCGCACCCTGGTGTACAGAGGACATATGAGAATGCCAGGGCTATGTATTACTGGGCTAACATGCTTAAAGACTGTAAGGAATACGTTGCAAATTGTCCAGTATGCCAGCAGTCCAGAGGTAATCCGCAGCGTGTTCCTATGGCTAGTGCTCCCCTTGCGCAATACCCTCTAGAGCGTGTATCCATGGACATTATGGACTTTGGCTCCTCTATACCAGTGCGCTATGGTCTATCTGTTCTCGACCAACACACGAGATGGTTGCAGATTGTGCCCTTAAGGAAAGTGACTGCAATCACTGTCCATCGAGCTTTTGTCGACCACTGGGTAACTCTGTTCGGTCCACCTCGGGTTATCCAGACGGATAATGGGGTACAGTTTACAAGTGGTCTCTTTAAGGAGCTGGTTCGAATGATGCACTCCAGCCACCACTACACAATCAGATACCACCCACAGGCTAATGGGCTGATAGAGAGAACCAATAGGGTTGTGAAATCTGCTCTCACGGCACTCGTGAACAAGAGGCCCAGAATTTGGCATCAGTTTGTGCCGGAACTAAGGCTGCAGATCAATACCGCCATTCATAGGAGTACTCATGAGCAGCCCCTATATTTGCTAACGGGCAGACATGCAAATTTCCCTGTAGGGCTCACCAACGAAGCGGTATTTGCAGAAAACTTGAATCTGCAGGAGCGTCTCTCTGAGGCACGTAAAGCTGCCATTACCGCTTCTAATGATTCCAGAGCAAGCTATGGTAGATACTATAACCGTGGCAAAAAGGAGACATTTCGGCCTGATGTTGGTAGCTTAGTCTGGTATTATGAGCATGGGAAGCATACTGGTGCAGCAGCTCCATTGTCGGGAAGATGGCGTGGCCCGGCAAGAGTTGTATCTCGTTTAGGACCAGTGACCTTCGAGATTAGGGATGTCCATACAGACGTGCAGATGAAAGCGCATCTTAACCATTTAAAGCCATTTAGAACCTCCCATGAGGTGTCCTATGAATCAGAGGATGAGTCTGATCATGAACCTGAAGATATACAGGCAGATCCAGAAGCGCAAAACTCTGGCCGTTACTTTACCCGTAGTGCCAGCCGATCTCTGCCGGGTGCCGTTGACACATCGGATCCTGTAGATGCAGCAGTTCCTGATGGTGACTAGATGTGACCTAGTGTAGTTCTACCGCTCCTAGTGGAGGACGATGTGACATGGTTCTATCAGTGAATTAGGTTAAAGCAGTGATAGTGATAATGATGGTGATAATGATAATGATAACATAAGTGTCCTTAAGTAACGCCCTAGTCGTTAATCGCACTGATCAGAGTGAAATACAGCATAGAGATGCAGTACGTGAATGAATATAGTGATATACATTTAATTTTGTATAGTTCTTTCTATCAAGTAGGTAAGAAGCAGCTAGGGTTAATCGTATAGCTTTGAATATTTGTATTAATTATATTGAATGTGTACATATTGTGTGTATATATATTGTGTAATGGGTTGGCAGCCCGTGTAAAGCACGTCCAGCTTACCCATACACTTTAGCTTTTGAAGGCATGTAATCGGGCTCAGGCCTTCCTTTCTTTCTGCTTCCAGGTTGTCTCCGCTGACTCTCCGACCCCATGGCATTGGAGGGTTGTGAGGCCTTGCGACCTCCTCCTTCCTACCTCCCCCCCCCCGGTCCTTATCCTTCCCCCCCTCTTCCTTAACTTCCTCCCCCTCCCCTTGTTCTTCATCTCCCTTTTCCTCCCCCCTTTTCTTTATTTTCTCCCCGTCCTAGCCTCTTGTTTCTCTTCTCTTATCTCCCTTATTACCCTTTCTGCCTATATCCCTTACTTTTGCCTACTGTTTCCTCCGCCTTGACTCGCCTTATTCCCGACGCTTCTTTAGTCTATCCTCTACTACCCTTACTTCCGTTTTTGCTTTTTCTAGCTACTCCCTCATTTTCTACTTCCGTTTTCTACCCTGTTTCGTCTGCCGCTCTCGCTCCCTTACCCGCACTCTCCTCTCGTTTTCGCTTTTGCTACTTTTATGGTTTACCTTGTTCTTATCTGTTTCCTTACTAATTTCTTCTCTCTTTCCTTCACTACTCCTTTTCTTTATCTTTCACGCTATATCTCTTCCCTTATTCCTGCGTTTGTTGTCCTCTCATCCCCCCCCTACCTCTCTCTTCACCCTTATCCGCCCTACCCCTATTCGCCCTTTCTTCCTCCCCCCCTTCCTCCTGCCTCCCCCCCCCCCCCCCCCCGCCTAATCCTGTTTTCAGGGCCGTATAAAATCCAGGGAGGTTCGTGAAACATCGCCAGGACAACTCTACATGCACATACACTTGCACCCACGCCTAAACTGGGGAATAGGCCATGAACCATTTGCCTGAAATGTTAGATTTAAAAAATACGATTTTGTATCTCAGCCCCCTGAGCCAATATGAAG
>NW_028234409.1:26158360-26163360 GCF_977035675.1 Penaeus japonicus | reverse complement strand
TAAATATAAATCAAATACCAAATCTCATCCTGAAATAAAAAGGAAAGAAAAAGAAAGAAAGAAAGAAAAAAGATCAATCAGTTGCCCCTCCTATCAGGCTGCGCAATGGGTTTTCTTTGGAGAAGAGTACGGAGGAGGGGGTGACTTGCGAATTCTTACGGCATCGTCTTCTTCCTGACTCACAGGTCGACACTCTAGCCACACTGCGGGAAAACGACAGTACACACCGGCGGGTGTCTAGAAATCGAAGTAGTGATCGCTGCGAGATGTACTGTGGTCCACTAAAATCGACGCTAGGCTAACCTCTACATCTCATGTATCTCTAGTATCGATTGTAGGTTGCAGTGCTTATCTATTGTGTAAATATTGTGCCTCATTTGTACTTGTATATAGTATTACATGTCATGACAAAATGTATCGATATTGACGTAATAACTTGTTTATACATAATCGCCAACCTTTGTCACTCAGAGAAGTATATTTGTATTTCGGTATTAAAATGCGTTACTGCATTCTTCCGTCTTTCATTTACTCAACCACATACCCACTCACAAACAGACAGTAGAGTAAATATATAATAGTATATTATCGCGTTTGTTGATATTGTGGCAACGATGGGGAGGTGGTCGCTCGTTGTGATGTCACCTTGTGTTTGGTGAATGTTTAGGTGCGCATGTTTGTTTGTGAGGATAATGCCTGGTGTGATTGCTGACCAGTTGTTTATGCGTGTTGGGAAGTGTGGGCCGATGTGTTGTAGTGTGCCGTCGAGGATGCGAGATGCGAACCAGCGTTACACGACGTTTGTGTAGATGTAGCCAAATGTGTGATGTTGTGCATTCCAATCTACGAGTATATATGTAGGTTTTCTGTGTCTGAGGAGCTGGAATATGTCCTGGTCAGGTACATAAGGTCGTCGTGGCGGTAGGTATATTGTTGCAATGAGGATGGAACCACGCGGTGTGTTAATTTCCATGAGCTTTGATGTGAGTTGTTGTATATTTTGTGTTTGAAGTTGGATTTAATGACGCTTCGTTCACCTGAGTGATTTGTTTGGTATGTTGTATATGTGTGTATCTTTATTTTGCTTGCGTTGTCGAGGTCGTGGCTGTTGAGCAGTATTATGTGTGTGTTGCATATGCTATACATGTTACAGAGCTCAATGCGGCGGTCGAACTTCCAATGTCGTACTATTGTAAGGCGGTTAGTTATCAAAGGTAACAAATTCATGATTTCTGTTGTTCTGCAGGAAGGTATCCATTACTCAGCTCGTTTTATGTTTGTACCTTATTATGTGTATGTAGATGTCCATCTCACCAGCAAGGAGATTTTCGTGTAAAGTGTTGGCTGTGACCATGTCATCATTGGATGAGTCAATAAATCCATTTGATGTTACCTTTGGCGATTTCTCTGCCAATTCGATGTGTGTCGGTCCAGTCGTATTTGCGAGGTTCTTGGGCATACAGTCGAATGGTCTAGTAGGACGCATCAGGTACTATGCCGTCCAGCAGCCTTACAGGACTGTTGTTATTGCTGCGCTTGTTGCTGCAAGCTGCTTGGTGTTCTGGACAGGACCCTGTGATTTTTTTTCTTTAATCTGCCGGTTGCGTGAATTGGATCTACTGCGGTCCTTAAGGTGTGTTTGTGTGGTTTGTTGTTTGTGTGTGGGTTGTTTCGGCTTGACAGCAGTTTGTGTAGCCTGAACCGGCGTTTGTACCATCGGTTCTGTTACTTTTTTTCGGTGTGTTCGTTGGTTTGTTTGTCAGGGTGTCGAGGCGGTTGTGGTGGCAGATGTGTAGTTGCCTCTTATTCAGGTATCTGGGTGATGTTGTCGGTGATCTTACGTCTTCTCGTCTGACTGTTTGTGTTGTTTGTCAAATATGAGCTTTATCTGATTGCCCAGAGACATGGTTGCTGACGTGCTGAGGTTTGTGTTGGGAGGGATTACTCTTAGAATCCCCATGAGTCGGATTCTCCCAGGTCGAGCAGTGGGAGGCTGTTTCGGGCTAGGGTATTTTTTGCATGTTGTCTGAAACCGACTGTCGGGTTTATTAGGTTCTTGATGTGGGCATGGAGAAAGCTGATAAGGATTTCTATAGAAAGATTGTCTGGGAGTGCCGGCTGCACTGTCTGTTCTTTTATATATATATATATATATATATATATATATATATATATATATATATATATATATATATATATATTTTTATTTTTTTTTTTTTAAATTTATATATATTTTTTTTTTTTTTTTTTTTTTTTTTTTTTTTAATGTCTTGGCTTATTAATGGCTTCCAGGCGTTTTGAGTTGAGCTACTTCTTTTATTGGTTTTATTTCCTTTTCTTTGTCCTTGGCTTTCTCTGTCATGATTTCCTGGGCATTTTCTTTTTATTTCTTCCGTTCTTGTTGAAGGACAGGGCATTGAAGGATAGGATTAAGAACGAAATGTTGAGAGAAAGAGTGGCAGTGGGAGAGTTGGGAGAGGCCAGGTTCATTATTATTATTGTTATTATTATTCATTTAGTCATTACTGATGACAATACTATCGTCATTATCATCGGCGTTGTTATTGTCATTACCATTACTTCCCTTGTTAGTGGTATTTTCGCCATTATCATAATTATCATTATTTTCAATAGTATTATCATATTCGCTATTATCGTTATTAATATTAGCATATTATTTTATTATTATTATTATCATTATTTATCATTTAAATCATTACCTATATAACAATAATGATGATAATTATTATCATTACTATCATGATAGTCATTGTGATTGTCTTTATTCATATTATCATTACTATCTTCCTTATTGTTACTTCTATTATTATCATTACTGTTATTACTATTATGGTTACTTTTGTTATTATCATAATGATAACTGTCATCTTAATCGCAATAATCAATAATTATTTTACCATCATGATAATAATTCTTATCATTTTTATAATCATAATCATTATAATGGTAATAATGAAGATAATTTATTATACTTCTGTAATTGTTATCAATATCATCATTATCAGTCTTTTTAGTCGATGCTTTTCCTATTCCAATATTGGTTATTATTATTAGTATTATTAGTTTATCATCATTAACATAGCTATTATAACTAGTATTCTTATTTTTATTTTTATAGTTTTTTATTATCATTTATTTTATTATCATGATTATCCTTATTACCATCATCATTGTTATTATCATTATCGTCATCATTATTATCATTACCACCATCATTATTATTATAATTGTTAGTAGTAATATTATTACCAACGTTATTATGGTTTGTATTATTATTGATATTATCATCATCATCGATTGCCTAATGATTTTTTATCATTATTCTTATCTTTTTTTTATCATTACACTTATTAACATTATTATCATCATTACGGAATTATAAGGCGCTATCTGCATCGTCACCTGCTCCACCACTGCAGGGTGGAGCAGACACCGTCGGGCGACCCCGTGCCACTGTGGCGCATCTTGGAAATGGTCATCTTTGCAATGATTTGTTTCTTCCTCTACACATTTGAGTTCATGGGACACTCAGTCCTAGGATGGTTTATGTCAAATAGTAAATGTGATATAATTTAATGCCTAATAATACTTTTGTTTTAATTCATTCATATTGGCATGTGAGGGGAAACTGAATATGTTGAATATGTCATGCTTATGTAAGCATGAAAAAAAGTTCAGTTTACTTCTTCAAATAGCAGTTGTGTAGATTAGCAGTCAGTAAATAGATCCTATTTGTTCAATTATTCCATGACACATCAATTAGGTAAAAAATTATTCTAGGCTTTTAATATTTTTGTTTATTCACCTAGGTGTGCTATACTTTATATTTCCATAATATTTTCACTGTAATAAAACACAAAAGTTATCCTCATATCAGGGCAGACTTTTCGCATTAATGGCGATTAAATATGTATAATATTATACGTGCATTACAGAAGTAGTGTTGGAAATGGACATTACGCGACGCACATTACATGCTAAAAATAAAGGATATCTCTGTAACTGAACTAAATTCATCTCTTTTGTTGTTTTACACAAGTTACCGATTTGATTTATCTTGGCATGGTTGCATGGCAATGTATGAAAGAGAAAGGAAATAGTAAACTTTTAATCATTTAATCATATAATAAAATTCGAACGTATTCCTCTGATTGTTACTATATACTTTAATATCCTTTAACCAGCTACAGTTAACTACAAAAATACATCCAGTACACTTTTTGCTCTCGTGTATATATTTTCCATATCCAAATCTAGGTAAATTCAGTTTCTTACGAGTTAAAGAATAAATGTAATCCTATTATAAGGATTCAAACAGCTATTTATCACCCATTTATCAAAGCTATTTATGATGGTATTTGATTGAATTATAAGATGTGCTAATTATTATAATCTTACTTCATTTTTACATAAATGTTGCTGTAATATTTGTAATATTTAGCATTTTCGTCATCGGTGATGGTTCTCGCATGCGTGTTGGCGACCTTACTGTATAGGTTGGCACGCGTATGTAGGGAGCTATCTCTCTCTCTCGAAAAAAAAAATGGAAATACGACACCGAATGATTGCGAGTGATTGGCAGTAATTGCAAATAAAGACGCTGCAGATAACGCCTATAATTGTTTCAAATATTCTCCCATAAGTCGTTTTTATTAAATTATTTATCACATGTATTATTATCACTTAATTAAATCAGATTATTCTCATCTCCTAAATCATCATTTTTATTGTAAATATGATCATTATCATAATTATCAGGAAAATTGTTATCACTAATATTATATATTACCAGAACTACTGTAACACATCAAACACGCGGCGACCCCAGTGACCACTGCGTAGACTCTTACCAATCAGGAGCTCTCTCATGGTGCCGGCGAGCCGAAGTTCAGTTCCGCCTCAGTGAAGTCATATTTTCCCTCGAGTAACGGTGTGGCTGGACGAAAAAGACAACCATGTTAACTATGAGGACCTCAAGA
>NW_028234409.1:26145860-26153360 GCF_977035675.1 Penaeus japonicus | reverse complement strand
AAAAGAAAGAAAGAAAGAAAAAAGATCAATCATTGCCCCTCCTATCAGGCTGCGCAATGGGTTTTCTTTGGAGAAGAGTACGAGGAGGGGTGACTTGCGAATTCTTACGGCTCGGTCTTCTTCCTGACTCAAGTCGACACTCTAGCCAACTGCGGGAAAACGACAGTACACACGGCGGGTGTCTAGAAATCGAAGTAGTGATCGCTGCGAGATGTACTGTGGTCCACTAAAATCGACGCTAGGCTAACCTCTACATCTCATGTATCTCTAGTATCGATTGTAGGTTGCAGTGCTTATCTATTGTGTAAATATTGTGCCTCGTTTGCACTTGTATATAGTTTACATGTCATGACAAAATGTATCGATATTGACGTAATAACTTGTTTATACATAATCGCCAAACTTTGTCACTCAGAGAAGTAATTTGTATTTCGGTATTAAATGCGTTACTGCATTCTTCCGTCTTCATTTACTCAACCAATACCCACTCACAAACAGACAGTAGAGTAAATATATAATAGTATATTATCGCGTTTGTTGATATTGTGGCAACGATGGGAGGTGGTCGCTCGTTGTGATGTCACCTTGTGTTGGTGAATGTTTAGGTGCGCATGTTTGTTTGTGAGGATAATGCCTGGTGTGATTGCTGACCATTGTTTATGCGTGTTGGGAAGTGTGGCCGATGTGTTGTAGTGTGCCGTCGAGGATGCGAGATGCGAACCAGCGTTACACGACGTTTGTGTAGATGTAGCCAAATGTGGATTTGTGCATTCCAATCTACGAGTATATATGTAGGTTTTCTGTGTCTAAGGAGCTGGAATATGTCCTGGTCAGGTACATAAGTCGTCGTGGCGGTAGGTATATTGTTGCAATGAGGATGGAACCACGCGTGTGTTAATTTCCATGAGCTTTGATGTGAGTTGTTGTATATTTTGTGTTTGAAGTTGGATTTAATGACGCTTCGTTCACACTGAGTGATTTGTTTGTATGTTGTATATGTGTGTATCTTTATTTTGCTTGCGTTGTCGAGGTCGGCGTTTGAGCAGTATTAGGGTTGTGTTGCATATGCTATAAATGTTACAGAGCTCAATGCGGCGGTCGAACTTCCAATGTCGTACTATTGTAAGGCGGTTAGTTATCAAAGGTAACAAATTCATGATTTTCTGTTGTTCTGCAGGAAGGTATCCATTACTCAGCTCGTTTTTATGTTTGTACCTTATTATGTGTATGTAGATCCATCTCACCAGCAAGGAGATTTTCGTTGGGAAAGTGTTGGCTGTGACCATGTCATCATTGGATGAGTCAATAAATCCATTTGATGTTACCCTTTGGCGATTTCTCTGCCAATTCGATGTTGTCGGTCCAGTCGTTTTTTGCGAGGTTCTTGGGCATACAGTCGAATGGTCTAGTAGGACGAATCAGGTACTATGCCGTCCAGCAGCCTTACAGGACTGTTGTTATTGCTGCTTTGTTGCTGCAGCTGCTTGGTGTTCTGGACAGGACCCTGTGATTTTTTTCTTTAATCTGCCGGTTGCTGAATTGATCTACTGCGGTCCTTAAGGTGTGTTTGTGTGGTTTGTTGTTTGTGTGTGGGTTGTTCGGCTTGACAGCAGTTTGTGTAGCCTGAACCGCGTTTGTACCATCGGTTCTGTTACTTTTTTCGGTGTGTTCGTTGGTTTGTTTGTCAGGGTCTGTCGAGCGGTTGTGGTGGCAGATGTGTAGTTGCCTCTTTTATTCAGGTTATCTTGGTGATGTTTCGGTGATCTTACGTCTTCTCGTCTGACTGTTTGTTTTGTGTTGTCAAATAGAGCTTTATCTGATTGCCCAGAGACATGGTTGCTGACTGCTGAGGTTTGTGTTGGGAGGGATTATCTCTTAGAATCCCCATGAGTCGGATCCCCAGTGCAGCCAGCGTGCGGAGTGCTGTTTCGGGCTAGGGTATTTTTTTGCATGTTGTCTGAAACCGATGTCGGGTTTATTAGGTTCTTGATGGGCATGGAGAAAGCTGATAAGGATTCTCTACATAGAAGCATCATTTCTGGCGGGAGTCGCCGGCAGCACTGCTCTCTTATCATCCTTAGTATGACACTCTAGACTTACTAACTCCCAGCTTATATACTACCTCTACTACTAAGTAGACATCAGTATATATATAGTACTGCTTATCTAGTGGTACGACTGTACTGTGTTTATTTTTTTTTTTTGTTTTTTTTATTTTTATTTTTTTTTGTCTTGGATTATTAATGGCTTCCAGGGGGCGTTTTGAGTTGGAGACTACTTCTTTTATTGGGTTTTTAGTTCCTTTTCTTGTCCTTGCTTCTTCTCGGGGTCTTGATTTCCTGGGCAGTTGCTCTTTAATTTCTTCCGTTCTTGTTGAAGGACAAGGGCATTGAAGGAGTAGGAATAAGAACGAAATGTTGAGAGAAGAGTGAGTGGGGAGAGTTGGGGGGGGGGAGAAGGCTAGGTTCATGGTATTATGTTAATTATGAGCAGCGACTAGTACCGAGGCGAGGATACTAGGTATCTCAGACATGACACTAGTAACCACATATAATCACATTGAGAGTCCATTCTATACAGTTCGGTACTTCGGGATCGAATTACGTCATTACCAATTGCTCTGCCCGTGTTAGGGATTTGCGCCTGGTGCCGAATTAGCATTGATTTTCAAAGGAGGTAGCATATTCGCTATTATCGTTAGTAATATTTAGCATATGATGTTATTAGTGATTATTATTAGGATTATCAATATTTTCATTTAAATCATTACCATATAACAATAATGAGGATAATTATTATCAGGTACTATCATGAGAGTACACATCGTGTATCTTGTCTTTCTTAATACAAGAGGCTGTATCAGCTCTTCCCACAACTAAGAGTTCTCTCTTATACTACCTATGACGATTATGCTACTCTCACTCGTCTATCGTCTTCTGCTCTCCATCACATCGCTAGAGAAATCATGAGAGATCATACTGGACAAGAGCCAATTACTACAGATAAGGAGGGTATCCGCACTAGGTATCATCTACAAAATTCTTACTACACAAAGCATATCATTCATACCTATATTACAGTAATACATTATAATTATAGGAATAAGTAGAGAGCGTATTAGCTTATAATACATCCACAAATCTGCTAATCATGCGTTATCAATACATTACTAATTCTAGTATCAGTCTCTAGTCTCTAGTACGATATGACTTCTTCCATTCACATATTACATATGTAGACTTTATTATGTATAGAGAGAGTATAATACTAGAGACTAGAGAGATAGCGAGCGAAGATAAGCAGAGAGCGAAAGATAGGAGAGCAGAGAGATGAAATTCAGCTTGCGCAGGATATGACTACTATATCAATGGAGAGAGTCACTTCACTACCTTCATCAAAACAACAGATCAGAATATCAAAACACAATCGATTACAACGCTAATATATACTAACCATACCTCACATAAATCGAGCGTATACTCATGCCTAGCGGTACACACTCTACTGAACAGACGACACCGAAGCAGTATACATCTTCGCATCACTTTCGAAGAGCTTCAGGAGATACTATTGATTACGAGTCGATAGCGACATCGAGCATAGGATCTGCCGCAGTCTGATGACTCATATATTGAGATGATCAGCAGTCATCGACTCGCACCTGAACCGGACTTCTTAGCATACTATTCTGTGTATCACTCGCTCATTTTGTATCATTACACTTCCGATCCATACATTATTATCATCATTAACCCCCACGCAATGATAGGCGCTATCGGCACAACGCGAGAGTCAACCTGCTCCACCACTGCAGGGTGACAGCCCACACCGTCCGGGCGATCTCCCCGCTGCTCACTCTCAATGTCGCGATCTTACGAGCGGGCGAAGATAGGTCATGGCGCTGATAGCGAGACTGCGCACTGGACAGGTGCTGTGCGACTCTGTCATGGAGCCGCATCAGCTTGTCATCACCTCATCAGCGTCTCCCGGCGTGAGCGCACTACAATCCAGGGCTGGTTATCGGCAGCGCGTAACCAGCACCATACTAAATCTAGTATAGATCTGAGCCAACGACAACCCCTAAGCTCGTGTTCTACAACTTCCTCACGCTCCTACGGCAGACCTGCACGCGCCGAGGCACTACACGGCGCACTACTCGATGCCCTGCTACACAGCGGCTATGTGACACAGACTCAAACTGTAGCGCTATATAGACAGCACGGGCTGCAAACAGCAGTATGCTGTCTCACATGAGGTTCAGATCACAGTACGGCGCTGCTGGGCATGCGCGTTCGAGTAGAGTTGCGCTCAACTTAGGACGCGCATAGCACGTGGCTGAGGTGTGAGTACTAAGAGGAGGAGCTCGCTGAGTGCGTGAGAGACACGCACACACTCATACTGAGATATAGTTAGTCGACGAGCGTGTACGTAGGACATGGCTGCGGATAAGCTAGATATTGTCACACATCATGGAGAGACGCGGACAGGCGTCTCAGTAATCAACAGGCGACAAGAAGAGTATCTTATCTGCGAGCACACACAGTGGCCACGTTAGTGCGATTCTACTAGAGAGTGTCATAATTAAGTTAGGACCACAAGAGAGTGGTCGAGGAGTCACGGAGGGCAGTGCTAGCAGAAGTGTTAAGTGTGTAGCGGACGAAGAGTGTCAGCAGACACAGAGACGAGCAGCGCAGCATAATCTTAGACGTTCACTCTAACACTAGAACAGGATCGTCCGCAAGACTGAGACAGACAGTCAATCGTTGGCACAGACGGCTGTTGCGTGGCGCGATAGTGTGTAGTATGATTATGCTCGCGTGTGAGTGATCCAGAGACTCTGTGAGAGTATTCATTCGAGAGTGTGAGTGGACAGTAGAGCTGGCCCCTGTGAAGAAAGCGAGAACACAGTACAAAGTGTTGGTGCAAGATCGTCGGTGCTGGTAACTGCTTGGAGAGAGTAGCATTAAGAAACTAGATAGAGTCAGTACGTCGGAGACTTCGTGAGGTGGACTGCGCTGGGATAAGTCAGATGCGTATAGAGAGAGGAACAGGTCAAACAGGCGGTACTAATAGACGTACATAAGAGAAGAGGAGTCAACCTCGGGAGATGGTAAATGGGGGTAGCGGTCTGCACGAGACCATGTGTACTGTCACGGGAGTCTCCTTAGAGAGCGTAGTGTGTATGTCAAGGTATGCTTTGAGCAGGACATTCAGGTGACAGGAGGTAAGAGATACCAGCTGGAGAGGAAGTAGAGACATGATGGGTCAGAAGAGTCATATGCTACCGAGCGCAGCTGACATCTCTTCCTGCAGAACAGCAAGGGGGGACGGTATGCTCGATTGAGTCATCATGAGGATGTCTTGCGTAGAAGGGGGAATGAGAGAGTCACATGAGTAGTGGAGACGGTGCAAGAGTGCACTCTAGAGAGACTACAGCGCTAGTGATATCAAGGAGAACAGATAACATGTGCAGTCGAGCTGAGAGTACACTTGATGATTAGTACTAGCTCTCAAGGCGGAGGACTGATCTAGCTGACAGCGATGATGTGTCGCAGGCATCGTCGGAGTATGAGAGCGAGACTGTACTGAGTGAGGAAGTCTGGTGAGAGTGCATCACGATGTATGGGCTCTGTGAGAGCGCACTCGCGTCTGACTCGCGAGAATACATAGAGGAGAGAGGAGATGGGCTCGACTCCATTGTGAGTAGTAGCGAGTAGAGAGGGTGCAGTGCTCACATGCAACAAGGAGATGCCGTGTCATGCAGCGAGAGAGAAACGGAGACACATAAGAAGACTATAGAGCGCTCTGACAAGAGAGACTGAGCACAGCCCAGCATAAGTGAGAAGGATCCGGTATCATCAGCGAGACATCTCTACTGTGGCATCCGCAGATGGGTTGTACGCACTGTACAATGATGATCAGGCACGTCTGAGTCTCATACCCGCCTTCAAATCACACAGACAGTCTCTAGTAGAAGTGATAGTGAGAGAGCATTCCGAGGAGATCAACCCTTCTAGATGGCGAATATGTACGAGCGGCGCGGAAGAGAGAGAGAGTCTTTGAGCGAGTATATCGACATGAGAGGTTGAGCGTCGCAAACGAGGAGGTAGGGAGACAAATGCTCATGCACAACTCGAGCTCGAGCGTCTGCCACGAGGAGAGCCGAGCGAGAGCGTGAGATCACTCTGAGTCACGCACATGACTCACTCACTGCTCCATGGTACCCAGGAAGAGCACGAGCAGCGACTAGCGGACGCTCTTGGCACGAGCCGCGCGTGAGTGAGACTCTGGAATTAAGAGGAACATGGTGCGAGAGGAGCGAGATGCGAGGCGTAGGAACGATCATAGAACGAGCTCAAGGCCTCAGCAACGTGACACACTGGAGTATAGTGTCCGCTCAAGAAGACCGACTCTTGGAGCCGAGGCTACGAGAGGAGAGGGTGGACAGACTCTGTCTTGACCGACACTAGGTCATAACTGGGCGATAGGACGAGCTAAAGCGCGGCGTATGCGACAGATACGCGCACAACACGGAGAGCGCAGTACTCTCAAGCAAGGAGACAGCAATACAGGCATAGAGTGGTGATATGTTTCACGTCTGTGCGGTGATTGAGGATGACGCGGTTCGAACTCGGACTCGTGGCGACGCTCAGGGACGATGCTGCTGTCGGGGCGAGAGAGATGAGCGGCGTGCGAGAAGCGAGTGCAAGAGCCGAACAATGCTGCCGGGGAGAGGTCGTGACAGCGCGAGACTGAGCATGTGTCCTAGTCCGAGACCGTCCGCGGCGGAGCGTAAGGCCTAGAGGCCGTGCAGCGCGTCACACGTCGAAGGTCTGTCACACTCGCTCCTGAACCAATACGAGGCGCGGCATCCTATCGGTCAGGCTCGAGCGTTCTCGGCCAGCGATCCTCCTTACTAGCCGGCTGCCCTCCCACGTCGGCGCATCGGTCTGCGTTCGCGCTCTACCATAGTCTCTATCCCTACAGGCTTGCTCGACATTCTTCTTCTTCCAGTCAGCATACCTTCTCAGGAAGTAATACACAGGGCGGGCGTGCGAGCGAGCTGCCGAGACTCCAAACACTCACGCGTATCGATGCGCTCTGTCGTGCTAGCCAGTAGTCTGTGCCTCAACAATATCCAAGCAATGCTTCGCGGAAGTGGAAGCACCATGGCTCTTCTATCCTCACGATTACACACCAAAACTCTCACGAGAAGCGATCACATAACAGGCGCACACCAGCGGTCGACGTGGACAGAGGCCACCATCATGCAGCAGCTATGGATCTGTTTCTCGCACTTGTGCACATAGACTGACCTCACTAAACGACTCGTCTAATGTCTGCTCAACTGCACTACAGATCTAGAGAGACGACGAGATCACAAACGCACAATGAATCAGGCGTCCATAAGGAGGCAATTATAGACAAGACAGTGGGTCGCACAAAGAGTCAGACACGAGAGCAAGTCGAACATATGAGAGGTCGAGCAAGCATCGCGTA
>NW_028234409.1:26133360-26135860 GCF_977035675.1 Penaeus japonicus | reverse complement strand
GGGAGGAGAATAGGGGGAGCTGGGATGTGATTTTTTTTTTTTTTTTGGGGGGGGGGGGGGGGGTGATGGGGCAATGGGTGTAGGGGGTTGTGGATGGGGGTTTGTGGATGGGGTGGGTGGGGATGGAGATGATTGGGGAAGGGGGGAGGGGGTGAAAATGGTGTGGGGTTCGAGGTTTGTTTTGGTAGAGGTTCGGGTATGAAGAGAAGGATGGGGAGATAGTGAGGGGAGGTGGGGGGGTGGAGGAAAGGTGGAGGGGTGGGGGATGGTGGGGTTAGAGGGTAGGTGAGGGGGGAGCGGCGAGGGTACAAAAAATATAGAGGAAGATAAGAATAGAATAAGTAACATGGAGAATAAGGGAGGGGAGAAGGGGTGGTAGTTGGGTGGGGGGGGAGCAACAGCCTGCAATCTTACTTTCTTACTTTCAATCTTACGTATATAAATAAATTAACATAAATATCAACATTACCTTCCAAAGACCTTTACGACCTGCAATTTCGTTTAAAACAACTACCAGTCGGTATCATGCACTAAATGACTCCCCTATATATGCCACTATGACCCTGGCACCGTGGCACCGTGGCACCGTGGCACTGCTATCAATACAGGTCATCAGCTGTTATGTCTTTTTATTATTGATCATCACAATCGCGGCAATTAATCTTCTCTTTTGATAACATCATAATAACCGAAAAAAATATATCACAATGGTGCATCAACATTGCATAATGATGAAAATAAGGATAATGATAGTGATAGTGATAGGGATGATGATGATGGTGGTGATGATGATGATGGTGATGGTGATGATGGTGGTGGTGGTGGTGATGATGATGATGATGATGGTGGTGGTGGTGGTGATGTATGGGTTGGTGATGATGTGTGATGATTGGTTGGTGTGATGATGATGGTGGAATGGTGATAGGGGGTGATGATGATGGTGGTGGTGATGATGATGATGATGATGGTGGTGGTAATGATGATGATGATAATGATGATGATGGTGGTGGTGGTGATGATAAAAACAACAATAAAATGATAACAACAATGATAATGATAATGATTAACATCATAATGACAATGTTGTTCTAAATACTACTGACAATAGTACTGATATCAGTAATGATGATAATGATAATAATAATGATAATAATGATAACAGTATTGATGACATTGATCATAATGATATAGGAAGCATAACATGTTGTCTTCGAAAAGGATTTCGCCGGATTTTTTGTTGCAATGATAACAACAATAATGATAATCATGATAATCCAATAATTATTATTATTATCATAATTAACATGATAATAGTATAATGATGATAATACTGACAACAACAACAACTACAAAAATGAACGAATATGCGAATAAACAAACAAATCCATAAACAAACAGATAAACAATAACAAACACAAAACAAAATCAAACAAAAACAATTCACATGATCATAATATGCAAATGAGGCCGTTGCGTGCATAAGTGTGTTTTCAAAGTTGATCAGTGTTTGGCTGCGTGCGTGTGTGTTTAATGTGTTTTGGTCGTGTGTTTCCTGTGGCAAAATGAATGCCCTTAGTTTGACTTTGTGCTCGGAAAAGTTTGTTGTTTGCGTGACTGTGTGTGCGGGTTTTTTTGTTTTTTGGTTGTTTGTTTGTGTGTGTGTAGGAAAGGGGGGTAGAATGTGTGTGTTTGTGTCTGTTTGTGTGTGTGTTTGTGTTTGTGTGTGTGTGTGAGTGTAAGTGTTTATGTATGCGTGTAGGAAAGGTGGGAAAAATGTGTGTGTGTGTGTGTGTGTGTGTGTGTGTGTTTGTGTGTGTGTGTGTGTGTGTGAGTGTTTGTGTATGTGTGTAGGAAAGGGTGAAAAAATGTGTGTGTGTGTGTGTGAGTTTAAGTGTTTATGTGTGTGTGTAAGAAAGGGAGAAATTGTGTGTGTGTGTGTTTGTGTTTATGTGTGTGTGTGTTTGAGTGTTTAGCGTGTTTAGCGGTTGCCGAGGGCATGGAGACGTCGTGTACTGCGCATATGCGTGCGTATAGGTAACTGTACACACTGTCGAAGTGTTTACTTGTGCGTGCGTGCGTCACTATGCCTTAAATGCCTTCCACCATTATGTTCGCAGTAAAACATGTTGATTTCGAAAAGAATTCGCTCCATTTTTCTTTTATTCATAGTTTCATGACACCGGTCGTGACGCTTCGCCTCCTCCCCCCCTCCCCCCCTTCTGCTCCCCCACCCCCACCCCTCCTTCTCCCGTTTGCCTTCCTGACTACATAGTCATACTTGGGGAATTTACTTGTGCAAGTCTCGCACATGTACACGTATGCATACATGAAGGTGTACATGTGCTCGTGAACGCGTACGCTTAGAGATATACACACATACAGACAAACATATGCACATAGATACTCATACGCATGTATTCAGACACACAACTTACACACATATGCTAACAAGCGCGTACTGACACTTGAATGTTATGTACCCACACACACACACACACAC
>NW_028234409.1:26106226-26108726 GCF_977035675.1 Penaeus japonicus | reverse complement strand
TGGCTTATAAAGGTCTACTCTGATATACATATATACATGGATTTGTCTCTAGGTCTGTCTCTCTCTCTGTCTCTGTCTCTCTCTCTCTCTCTCTCTCTCTCTCTCTACTCCCCATCTCCCCCCTCTCACTCCTCTCTCTCTCTCTCTCTCTCCTCTTTCCACATCTTCTCTCACACCTCACTCTCTCTGCTCTCCTTCATCCTCTCTCTTCTCTCTCCTCTCTCCTCCCCCCTTTCCCCTCCTCTCTCTCTCACTCTCTCTTCTCCTCTCTCTCATCACTCTCATCACACACACACATAAATACACCACATACATACATACATACATACATTTTCAATATATATATCAATATAATATATATATACTCATATAAATATACTATATAGTATAGTACTATGTTGTATATATAACTATATATACTTTGTTATATATGGTTATATATAAGTATATATGTTTGATATTATATATATAGGTATATATATAACTCTGTATATAATTATATGGAAATAACTATATATATATAGAAATAAAGTTTATAGGTCTATATATGTACATCTATATATATTTATTTTATTTGAATATATATATACTTTATGTCATAATGGATATGTATATGGATATACTATATATATATATATATATATATATACTATACTATACGGGTGAGCGGATATGTTGTGTGTGTGTGTGTGTTGTGTGACTTGTGTAGCACTCGACAACGATGTGTGTGATGTGTTTGTGTGTGTGTGTGTGTGTGTAGTGTTGTGTGTGTAGAGAGTATGTAGGGATGTATGTATGTATGTATTATCACTATTACAATAACGAACCCCGTATGTACACACCCCCCCACACACTCACACTTACACTACACCAGACCCGTAACAGGCCCCAACCGCACATTCAGACGGACAGATAACCAGATAGACCAAACACACGCTGGGCCCCTTACATATTCAATAAGATGATTCTCGTGCGTGTGTGTGCTGGAAAGGAAAAGCAAGCATATCAGACATAACTGTATAAACAAGCATGTTTGGCAAAAATGCAAATGTTATTATGAAGACTCTAAAAACCTATACCTGTATACACATGGACTTTGCACCAAACGTAAGCTGGTGTTGTGCAATCACCCTTGCAATGACTCTTCTCGAAATATGAGCTCAAGCAGAAACAAGCACAACGACTTTACGTAAATACACTCGCTTGTATACAGCTTGAACTCGGTATACTTAGAACTATAATCACATTCATGCGTACATGCATGTGAGCATATATATAAATATATATATATATATATATATATATATATATATATATATATATATATATCACATATAATACTACTATATTTTATATATATAATATATCATATATCATATAGATCTACATTTGCATAATAATACTATATATATTTAGTACTAATATAATTAACACTTTGCATATTATATTTAGTATAATAAAATATATATATATTATATATATATCAATATTTATCCTATACACATTTGGCATATTACGATACACATTTGCATATATATGTATATATATATATATCCTATATTATATATACACTATATATTGAAATATTATAATAAATATATATCATATACTATATCAAAACTCTATTATATATATATCAATTCACAACAGCATACACACATATACATACACACACACACATATTCCTTTACTTAAATACTTAAATATCAATCTCTCTATCTGTGTATATACGAGTGCGTGTGTTTATAAACCCTCCAAGCAGACGCACGCAAAACTCACAAGCAGAGAGGCCCGGTCAAGGAGACTTTTAAGTAAACATTTACCCTCTCTGTTTATGTGCTGGAATGGAGGGCTAAAACATGTACAAAATATATATTTTTTAAACTCTACACAAATAAATTTTAAAGCAAAATTGTGAAAGGGGATAGACAACAAAAGACGTAAGAATGTATGTACAAGTTACGTTTGTATTATCATTATAATATGATTATAATATTATCATAATCATTATTGCAACTCCAATCGTTACCTTCATCATCATTATCAATATTATATTTGTTTTTTCACTATCATTTTTTTTCACCATCAGCTGCTATCATTACTACTACTTATGCTACTAATACTACTGGTACTAGAAGTATTACTATTACTGCTATTTATGATGGCAATGATGATATTAATGATAAAAGAGGATAATAATGTCAATAACGTTGATGATAATAGTTAAGATGTTATTGATAATGATAACAATGATAATGATGATAATAATGATGGTAATAACAATAATGATGACTACTATTTTTGTTACTACTACTACTACTAGTAAAAGTATAATTTAATGATAATAATAATAACTACTATTATCATTCTAATTACTACTACTGATATCAATAATAATATTTACTAATGTTATAGTTACTACTATTTTTATCATAATCTTCATTAATTGTTTAAAAGGAAGAGAGAGAAAGACAAAGACAAAACTATGAATATAATGAGG
>NW_028234409.1:26100657-26103626 GCF_977035675.1 Penaeus japonicus | reverse complement strand
GAGACCTTGAGTACGTACGCAGCAGACCCTCTTTGCTTTGACTTGGATAATTGTCTCGTCTGCGTCTCGGTCTCCAGCTCTGCGCTCCTTCTCCCTCTTTCACTCCTCTTGTTCCTGTCTGCGTGTCTGTCTGACTGTCTGTCTGCCCTGCCGATTGTCTGTCTCTGTCTCTGTCTCTCTTCCTTTTTCTCTTTCTATTTTCATGTCTCTCTTTCTTTCTCTCTCTCTCTCTCTCGCTCGCTTTCTTTATCTTTCTTTCTTTTTCTTTCTTTCTTTCTTTCTTTCTTTCTTTCTTTCTTTCTTTCTTTCTTTCTTTCTCTCTCTCTCTCTCTCTCTCTTTCTCGCTGTTTTTTATATATATCTTATTATATATATATATATATATATATATATATATATATTATATATATTGATTTTTTATATTATTTATATTATATATTATATATATATATGTATATATAGATATATATATATATAATTATATATTATATATATATATATATATACATATACATTATTATATATATACAACTCATAGTATGTGTGTGTTATATACTTATATATATATTATATATATATATATATATATTTATACATAGTATATATATCTATATATATATATATATATATATCTATCTATAATTATTAATAGATTTAAGCACACACAGTAGATGTTTATAATATATATACATAGTTATAGATATATATATATATTTATACATATTTCTATATATATATATATATATATATATATGATTTATATAATATACGCACACAATGAGGTATTTTATATTATATATATATATATATATTATTATATAGAAGATATATATTACATATTACACACACATAGATCGGTTTATATATATTCATTTATATATATATATATTTTTGTATATATTTTATTATATATATAAATATATTATATATTTATAATATATATATATATATATATATATATATTTTTTTATTTATATATATATATACACATACATACGTGCATATACATACACATTTCCATCTTTTTATGTATCCTACGAACAATAGGAAGCTATCCAGCTATACTTGCATATATTGGCAAATCTCGCTAAAAAAAAAGGTGCGAAATCACGCTTTCAATCACAGGTGAGGGGGGTGGGGATGGGGGGGGGAGGGGGATCTCCCGTGGAAATTTCCGTCGCGATCGGGATTTCCTCATCGTTAACGGATTATCCAATCGATCTCAATCGCGCCCGGCGGCTTGTGAGCTTTTACGGGTTCGCCGCCGCCGCCGCCACCGCCGCTGCCGCTGTCGCCCGATGTCAACACCCGATCGTAAATCAGCGGTCGAGCGATTCTTTCTCTCTCCGCTGCTACTGTTCGCTGTCTTCGTATATCTTTCTCTCACACACTCTTTCTCTCTCTTATTCTCTCTCTCTCCCTCTCTCTGTTCCTCTGTTTCTCTCTCTTTCACTTTCTCTCTCTCTCGCTCATTCACTTTCTCTCTCTCATTCACTTTCTCTCTCTCTCTCTCTCTCTGTCTCTCTCTCTCTCTCCTCACCTCTTCTTCATCCTTAATCTATCTATATCCATCCACTACCTCTCACCCTCTCCTTCTCCTCTCATCCATCTAACTACCCTTCAATCTCTCCATCCATCTCTCTATTTCTTAGCGTCTATCTACCCCTCACCCTCCCTCTCTCCTTCCTTTCTTATTCAATGTCGTGATTATTCTCTTTCGTTCTTCTCTGGGTCGTTATCCTCATTTTTCTTGTACAGCATTTTTATTATCGTCATTCCTTCTCGTCTATCATCTTCATCCAGAGGCGATAGGAAGTCACTATTTTGTTTTCGTTTTTCCTTTTAACATTTTTCTTTTATTTTTCTCGATTTTTTTGTTATTATTTTTTCTTAATTAAAAAGAGTGACAAAGAAGCGGATTAAGGGAGGGAGGGAGGAAGGGAGGGGGAAGGAGGGAGGGAGGGATGGGCAGGGGGGAGGGGGAAGGAAGGGAGGGAGGGAGGGAGGTGAGAGAGGGGGAGGAGGGAGGGAGGGAGGAAGAGAGGGACGGAGGGAGGAGTGCGGAGGAGGCCGGAAGGGCGGGAGGGCGAGAGCGGAGGGGAGAGGGCGGGAGGGGAAGGAGGGAAGAAGGGAGGGCAGGGAGGGAGAGAGTGAGGCAGGGAGGGGGGAGGGGGAGGGAGGGAGGGAGGGAGAGAGAGAGAGGGAGAGAGAGAGAGAGAGAGAGAGAGAGAGAGAGAGAGAGAGAGAGAGAGAGAGAGAAACAAAAAATGTAAATTTACAGTAAAAAAGACAAACAAATGAAAAAAGAAAATAAACAGGACAAAAAGAATAACACACATACAAAAAAAAATAGAAAAAACAAGAGATAAAAAAAACAATAACACCAAAAACGCTCAACAAAGCGAAAAAAGACACAAATCAACAAAAAGAAGAAGAAGAAGAAGAAAGAAAGAAAGAAAGAAAGAAAGAAAGAAAAAAAAACACGAGAGAGAGAAAGAAACAAAGAAAAAAACACCAGCATCGTTCGTGACTAATTGGCACGGCGTAAACTCGGGTAATTCGGCGGCGAGACGTCCGAGGAACGAACGACCCGTTTACGAGCGCTGTTAAAGGCTCGCCGCTTTATGCGCAGGCTAGGGCCATCCGACGTGGTCCTTCTACGGGGATTCCGCGTTGCGTGCGGCGGCGATGGCGGTGGCGGAGGCGGGAGGGGAAGGGAAGGGGAGGGAGGGGAGGGAGGTGGGGGTTAGGGGTGGGGAGGGTGCCGAGTTGGGATCTTTGGTGTGTCTGTATATATATATATACATATATACATACATACATACATATATACATGCATACATACATACATACATACTCACACATGTATGTGTATATATATGTGTATATATGTGTATGTGTATATATACATATGTATATATATATATATATATTTATTTATTTATTTATATATATATATTTATATATAT
>NW_028234409.1:26088157-26095657 GCF_977035675.1 Penaeus japonicus | reverse complement strand
GAGGGTTTAAGGATGGGAAAGGAGGGAGGGGGTGGGGGTGTAATGATAGGGAAGGAGGGAGGGGGTTTAAGGATGGGGAAGGAAGGAGGGGGTGGGTTAAGGATGGGAAAGGAGGGAGGGGGGGGTAAGGATGGGGAAGGAGGGAGGGGATGGGTTAAGGATGGGGAAGGAGGGAGGGGGGGTTAAGGATGGGAAAGGAGGGAGGGGGGGGGTTAAGGATGGGGAAGGAGGGAGGGGGGGTCAAGGATGGGGAAGGAGGGAGGGGGGGTTAAGGATGGGAAAGGAGGGAGGGGTGGGTTAAGGATGGGAAAGGAGGGAGGGGGGGTTAAGGATGGGAAAGGAGGGAGGGGGTGGGGGTTTAAGGATGGGGAAGGAAGGAGGGGAGGGTTAAGGATGGGGAAGGAGGGAGGGGAGGGTTAAGGATGGGAAAGGAGGGAGGGGGGGTTTAAGGTTAAGGATGGGAAAGGAGGGAGAAGGGTGGAGGTGTAAAGATGGGAAAGGAGGGAGGGGGGTGGGGGTGTAAGGACGGGAAAGGAGGGAGGGGGGGGGTTAAGGATGGGAAAGGAGGGAGGGGGTGGGGGTTAAGGATGGGAAAGGAGGGAGGAGGAGGGTTTAAGGATAGGAAAGGAGGGAGGGGGGTGGGGGTGTAAGGATGGGGAAAGATTGGGGAGGGGGGTTTAAGGATGGTAAAGGAGGGAGGGGGGTTAAGGATGGGGAAGGAGGAAGGGGTGTAAGGATGGGGTGGAGAAGAGAGGAGGGGAGTGTAAGGATGGGGGGAGAAAAGAGGAGGGGGGTATAAGGATGAGTGGAGCAGAGAGGAGGAGGGGGGTTGGAGGGAGGTGGAAGGAGGAGGAGGGAGGAGGGGGGTGGAGGGAGGTGGAAGGAAGAGGAGGGGTAGGGGTGGAGGGAGGTAGAAAGAGGAAGGAAAGGGTAAGAGGGGGATGAGGGGGAGCGTAAGGTAAGTGGGGTGGGGAGGTATATAAGGACGGATGTAGGAGGGATGGGTAGAGAGGAGAAGAGCGATAGAGAGAGGTGGAAGGAAGATCAAAAGGGGGGGTATGAAGGAGGAGGATATAGGGGAAATATATGAGGATGGGGGAGACAGAGGTAAGAGAAAGGTGGTAGGGAGAGAGGAAGGGAGGTAGAAGGAAGAGGAAAAGGGGGGGGGGGGACAGGGGGGGCGAAAAGGAAGGGGAAGAGAGACATAATGATAAGAGAGAGTTAGAGTAAAGAGGGGGAGATAGAGATAGAAAGAGGGTAAGAAGAGAGGATGAGGTAAATGATGTGAAGCGAAGAGAGGGAGAAAGAAAGCGAGAGAGAGAGAGAGAGAAAAAATAACTTCTCTCTCTCTCTCTTTATCTCTCTATTTCTCTCTCTCTCTCTCTCTCTCTCTCTCTCTCTCTCCCTATATGTATATAACTATATATTATATATATATATATATTATATATATCTTTATATATTATATAAATATATATATGCATATATATTTATATATTATATATCTATATATATATATTATATAGTATATATATATTATATATATATCCATATATATATAGATATACATAACACACACAACACACACACACAACCCACACACACACACAAAACATATATATATATATATTATATATCTAATATATATATATATATATATATTTTACAACTTCCACTCTACCTTTCTTTTTTTCCTCCCTCCCTATTCACAGTCTCACCAAGCCGATTAATATTCACACAATACAAGACAGATTATGGCTGCTTGATATGCAAGGAAAAAGAAACGTCGGAGCATGAACCCTCTTTTAAGACAGTCGTAACGTGTGTTTACGTTAATTATCCCAGGTCAAAGGTCACACAGAGGGCAAGTTCATGAGAAAAGGAGGAGGGGAGGTAGGGGTGAGGGGATAGCAGGGGCATGGCTGGGTGGGGGGTGGGAGAGGGTAATAGATGTGAGGATGGAAGGGGGGGAGGGAGGGAGGGGAAGGGGGAAGGGGGAGGGGGAGGGGGAGGGGAGGGGGGAGGGGGGGAGGGGGTGGAGGGAGGGGAAAGGGGGAGGGGATTTTTTTTTTTCCTCTTGAAAGCTATGGCTGAATAGGTTGACAATAGCACATATACGCAGAGACAATGGTCGTACATGCATATATTAGTACCATCGGCGTGGTTAGGTGGTCGTTGTAGGGTATCGAAAGTAAGGGGGGGGGGTGCGTGCGTGTGTGTGTGTGTGTGTGTGTGTGTGTGTGTGTGTGTGTGTGTGTGTGTGTGTGTGTGTGTGTGTGTGTGTGTGTGTGTGTGTGTGTGTGTGTGTGTGATTGTGTGTGTGATGTGTATGTATATATATATGTGCACGCAAAGGCACAAATACGACAAAGGTGACTAACACAAACTTTGAAAACATTTGACTTAATTAAGAAATTACCAAGAAAATGAAGACTCGAGACACATGAAAGTATGAAGTGTGAAGGGAAAGTGGGCGGGCTGGGGGGAGGCAACAAGAGGAAGTAACGAGAGAAGTGTGAAGTGTCTGAAGTGTGAAGAGTGTGAGTGTGAAGCAGACGTCGAGAATGAGTCACACGTGCTTCAAAAATGAGGGGAAACTTAAGATAACGGATTTTGGAAAGATGAGATAGGGAGAGAGAGATTGAGAGAGAGAGAGAGAGAAAGAGAGAGAGAGAGAGAGAGAGAGAGAGAAAGAGAGAGAGAGAGAGAGAGAAAGAGAGAGAGAGAGAGAACAGACAGACAACAACAAAAAGGAAAAAAAAAAAGTGAAGACCAAAGGACCAGACGAATGGAAGAAGAAGAAGAGAAGAAGAAACAAAAACAAAACAAAATCCAACCCCCCCTCCTAAAAAAAAAAAAACACACACACACACATCAAAAGAGAAAATGAAATTGAAGAAATAAAATCGAAACATAAAAGCGAGACGAAAATAGAAAAAAAAGACCCCGCTAAAGACCCCGTTTTTATGGTCTTTTTTCTTCGCATATATTATACTCTTTGTCAAGAAGAGGACGTGGAAACGAGGATGTATAGACAATCGGAGAGTTAAAGAGGGAGATAAAAGAGGGGAGAGAGGAGGGCAGGAGGGAAAAAAGAGGAAAAAGAGAGAGAGAGCGTGAGGTGGAAATGTTGGAGGAGGAAGGGGAGGAGGAGGAGGAGGAGGAGGAGGAGGAGGAGGAGGAGGAGGAGGAGGAGGAGGAGGAGGAGGAGGAGGAGGAGGAGGAGGAGGAGGAAGGAAGAGGAGGAGGAAGGAGGAGGAGGAAGAGGAGGAGGAAGAGGAGGAGGAAGAGGAGGAGGAGGAGGAGGAGGAGGAGGAGGAGGAGGAGGAGGAGGAAGAAGAAGAAGAAGAAGAAGAAGAAGTGGTGGTGGTGGAGAGGGAGGAGATGGAAGTGGTGATGGGGGAAGAAGAGGAGGTGGAGGCGATGGAGGAGGGAGAGGAGGAGTAGGAGTTGGAGGTGTTGGTAGTGGTGGAGGAGGGCGAAGAGGAGGGGGAGGAGGAGGAGGAGGAGGAGGAGGAGGGCAGTGCTTGTGGCAGAGAAGGAGATTGAAGATGAGGTGGAAGAAGACGAAGAAGAAGAAGAGGAGGAGGTGGAAGAAGAGGTAAAAGAAGAAGAGGAGGTGGTGGTGATGGTGCAGGAGAAGAAAGATGAGAAAAGGGAAGTGGAAAAGTAAAAGAAAAAGAAGCAAAATCATTAAAACGAAGAAGGGGAAAAGAATTGGAGGAAATATAAGACAACGGAAGAGAGAGAGAGAAAGAAAGAAAAAAAAGAAAAAAAGAAAAAAGAAACATCAAAGAAGAATCAAAGGAAACCAAAAACAAAATCGAAACAAAACAGAACAACAAAAACAAATAAGAAAATAAGATAGTCCAAACCACAAGCAAGATTTGTGGACTACAAAGGCAAGGGAGCTCGATCGCTTGCGGCCCAACAGACAGGCAACGGACCGAACAAAGAAAGGCAACTTGTGCGTGAAATCGAGAAATATAAAACGTTCAGGTGAAATTAAAAGGCAATTTATATATATATAAAATATATATATATATATGCTATATATATAATATATATATATATATATATAAATTATATATAGGTACATATATAATATACATACATCATGTATAAATATTATATAAATTATATATTAATATATGATATATATCAAATATATATATATATAATATATATATTTATAGCATATACTATAAAACTATATATATACTATATATAATATATATATATATATATATATATATATATATTATATATATATATAATATATATATGTAGTGGTGTGTGTGTGTGTATACACACACCCATCACACACACACACACACACCACACACACACACACTCACACGCACACGCATATATATATATATATATTATAGATATATTAATATATATATATATATAGAATATATATATATACTATATATATTAATATATATATGTATATAAAAATATATATATACTATATATATATATATATACATAAATAGATATATATATATATATATATATATATATAAATATATATATTATATATTTCTATGTTATCAATATAAATACAGAGGGAGAGGCAGAGGGAGAAGGAGAGGGAGAGCAAGAGCGAGAGGGACAGGAGAAAGAGGAAGGGTTGGGGAGAGGGGAAAAAAAACACAAGGGGCTCGAGGAAGGAGCAGGAACGAGAGAGGATGAGGGACGCGGGGGGAGCGAGGGGAGGGAGGTAGAGAGGTAGAGACAGAGGCAGAAGAAGAGGGAGAGGCAAAGGCAGAGGCAGAGGGAGAGAGAGAGACTGAGAGGGAGAAGCATAGGGAGAGGGATGGGGAGAGACAAATGCAGAGGCAAAAAGAGAGGAAGAGAGAGAAGGAAAGGGAGAGGCAAAGGCATAAGGAGAGGGAGAGGCAAAGGGAGAAGCATAGTCAGAGGGAGAGGGAGAGGAAGAGGCATAGGCAGAGGGAGAGGGAGAGGCAGAAGGAAAGGGAGATGGACGGGCAAAGGCAGATGGAGAGGCAGAAGAAGAGGGAAAGGTAGAGGCAAAGGGAGAAGCATAGTCAGAGGGAGAGGGAGAGGAAGAGGCATAGGCAGAGGGAGAGGGAGAGGCAGAAGGAAAGGGAGATGGACGGGCAAAGGCAGATGGAGAGGCAGAAGAAGAGGGAAAGGTAGAGGCAGAAGGAGAAGGAGAGGCAAATGCAGAGGCAGAAAAAGAGGGAGAGGGAGAGGCAAAGGCAGAGGCAGAAAGAGAGGGAGAGGGAGAGGGAGAGGGAGAGGGAGAGGGAGAGGGAGAGGGAGAGGGAGAGGGAGAGGGAGAGGGAGAGGAAGATCGAGAGGGGACGTACAAAGAAAATCTGGGTCACAGGAGTAAGGAAATGGGTAAACCGGAAGTATACAAAGAGGGTGACGTGAGGGGAGGGTGGAGCGGGGAGGAAGGGGGAAGGAGGAAGAGGGAGGGAGGGAAAAATATGGGGAGGGGAAAAGGGGAGGGTGATAATTGCGTGTGCTCGAATTGCTGGTGGCGTTTCCTAGAGTGAGGCGAAGGTGGTTGGTTGGTGTCATGGGGAGGGGGGGGTAACATGGGGGGATGGGTGAAGGGGGTAGTTGGTGTCATAGGGCTGGTGTCATGAGGGTGTTGCCATGGGGGTGGCAACATGGAGATAGGGGAAAGGAAGTAGTTGGTATTATGATGGTGGTATCACGGGGGTAGTAACACGGGGGTGGGGAAAGGGGGGGGGGCGAAGCTGGCGTCAGGGGGGGGGGGTTAAAGGAAGAGGGTTAGTTGGTATCATGGGGGGGTGGGGGTTGGTAGTAGATTTCACTCGGTGGGGGAGTACCAAGTCAAGGGTATTCGGGCATGGCTTCTTTTTGTCCCTGGGTGGGGAGAAAGAAGGGAAGAGGGGGTGGGATGGGGGGAGATAGGGGGAGGGGAGGAGGAGGAGGTCTTAGCATGTGGATCGCGGGGTGTTGGGGTATAGGGAGAGGTGGAGGTGTGGGGAGGGGGTGGGGAAGGTGGAGGGGAGGGGGAGGGGATTTGACGGTTGGGGTAAGCGCGTGTCGGGTCGGGTATCGGGTGGAGAGAGGGGGCGTTAATCGGGTATTAAGATGAGTCGGGTCTCGGCGTCGGGTCGCTTGGACAGAGCTATGCGAAAAGGTCGTAAAGGAAGGAGGGATGAAAATAAGGAGTTGAAGAAAATGAAGAAGAGGTATAAGAAAAGGGAAACAGGGAATAAGAATGTGATAACAACGACCATAACAAAAACAAAACAAAAACAGTAACAACTACTACTCCTTCTACTGCTACACCTACTCCAACTACTCCAGTAACTCCTACTACAACCTGAAAATAACAAAAAGAGAAAAAGTAAAAGAAGAGGAACAAGAAAATCCACAAGAACAACAAAAAACAACAAAAGTACAACCACAAAATCAACAAGAGAAAGAAACCTATCAATAACATCGCTACATCAAGGAATTATATAAAGTCTTATGATAAATAAATAAATTTTCTGATGATGATAGATTTAATGAATTAACTGAGTATTCAAATGCTAATTCGAATCTGATATTTAAAATAACCAATTGAGCCATGATAAGACTATGCTGTACCGAAGGCCAAACTAGCAATTAGCGCTTTATTTTTCCTAGTTTTCCTGGTTTGCTATTTTTACAGAAGGGGAGGGAAGAGGTGGAGAGGAGGAAAAGAAGGGAGAAGAGAACATGAAGGCGATCCCCTCTCTCCCTCCTTCCCTACCTTCCATCCGAACCCGATAATTTTAATAGGATATTTCTTAATAAGGAAATTCTTATAGAATGTCGTGTGTGTTGGGGGGGGGGTTGTTTGGGGGAGGGGGTATGCAAGTTGCACACCCCAATTTGAAGCAGTTGAGAGGTTGTTGCTGCTGTACTTGAGAAGCGGCTTGCATTGCTAACGAGATCCGTGCCGGAGGAGAGAAGAGGGAGAGAGAGAGAGAGGGAGAAAAGTGGGGCGAGGGAAGGGAGGAGGAAGGGGTGGAGGATAGGAGGGAGAGGTTGGGGACGGTGGGGAGGACATGAGAGAGAACAGGGAGAGGGGAGAGGGTAGGGATAAAAGGGACAAGAAATACAGGAGAGAGAAAGGGACAGAAAGAGAGAGAGAGATGGAAAATTAAAACGAGACCCTAGATTGACTAAAAGAAAAATAATGGATACATCGAAAGGAAGACAAATAAAAATAATAATGATAATGGTAATCTTAATAATATTAAATGTTATTAGAGCTGATAAAAATAAACAAGTTCTCTATCTCTATCTCCCCCTCCCCATCCACCTTATCTCCCCAACCCCCCACCAACCCACCCCATAGCAAATGAACCCCCACCCCTCAGAAGATATGTCACCTGACTGAAGACTTCCCGTTTCTTTGCCAAAGGTAATGATGGGAAATGCAGCTTAATGATGAGAAGGGAACCCATGAGGTGAGGATCTATGCGAGACTATTGATGGAAGAGGGGGCGGCGGATA
>NW_028234409.1:26080657-26083157 GCF_977035675.1 Penaeus japonicus | reverse complement strand
ATGATGAGAAAGGGATGAGAAACAGAAAAAAGGAAGTCTGGTAATAAGGAGAGGAAGAAAGGCAACCATGAAAGAAATTAAATAAATTATTGATAGTTTTCCCTCACCCCGAACAAGGGCGATGACACAAAGGCCATGATTGTAAAATTAGATGCAATAGATGATTGATCGAACAACAACAACAGCAACAACAGCGTGTGTGTGTGTGTGTGTGTGTGTGTGTGTGTGTGTGTGTGTGTGTGTGTGTGTGTGTGTGTGTGTGTGTGTGTGTGTGTGTGTGTGTGTGTGCACATATATCCATATAATCATTAGCTGAAAAAAAAAATTATCTGACTGTAAAATAAATAAATAAATAAATAAATAAAAAGGGCCCCCCCCCGGCTTTGAGTCACGAAGGCGTCAGAGTGGGGGCCGTATGGCTGGGGGTAAGGGGGAAGAACAGATGGGGTGGGGGAGGGAAACAAAGTGACAAAAAGGTCAACGGGATGGGGAGGTAGACTAGATAGGATAGGAGAGGGTAGTGGGGGCTTTTCAAAGAATATTGAAATGTTTAAAACAGATAATTTTCCGAGAGTTTCGTTGATTATTCGTCTCCTTTCGTGTCCCTTGCACGAAATTAGACGGAAAATAACCGGTAAGGTATAGTTAATGATACACGATAGAAGATAGAGGAGAGATAGATAGGGTGGGTGGTTATGAGGGCTAGACCGTTGATCTGTAGCGCGTAGGAGTGTGTGAGGTATAGATGAAGGTGTTTGGTATTTATGTGTGACTGTGATGTGAGTGTGAGAATGTGAAAGTGTTGAGAGGGTGTTGTGAGTGGAGTGAGTGTCGTGTTTTGTCTGGTGTATGGATTTGTGTTACTATAGTTCTGTTCAGTATATTGGATTGTAGTGGCAACATCATATGGGTGAGCCACCTATAAATCCTTAAAATCATAAATACTTGGTTTTACTGATTAATAGTTCCAATGCTTCCTCCAACACTCCCAAATCTTCCTAGTCCTCTCTTCCCTCTTTGGCTTCAATATATTTTACAATCAAGAACACTTATACAGGCTGATTGGTCCGTTCAACATGTTGAAAAAAATCGAACAATATATACAGAGCAACAAAAAGACGGGTCAACTCACACAGCATAACACACAGTGTACATTAAAATGTTTTACATAATAAGAAAATGACGATATAACAACAGTATGGCGATGATCACCCAGACCTCAGCATGAATTAGGTTCCAGGTCCTCTCGCTCCATAAGTCACATGAACTTACATACTGAGAAACTCAGCGTCCTACGATCGTGTTGAGCGAATTAGTTGAGGAGCAAAGAGGCAACATATCATGTTTAATAATATATATGGGTTTTAATGATTCCGAGGAGGAAAGAATTTATCAGAAAGTCAAGAAGTCTGTTTGTATGAGAGAGAGAGAGAGAGAGAGAGAGAGAGAGAGAGAGAGAGAGAGAGATAAAGAGAGAGCGTGAATGAGAAAGAGAGCGAACGTACAACAAAGAAACCGAAAGATAACGAGAGAACAAAAGTAAAATAACAAAAAGCAATGAAAACATACAAAAAAACAAACCAACATCAAACAAAACAAACACACAACCAAATTGAAACAAACAAACCCCAAAATACGAAGCAACGATAGATAGAGGGGCGTAAAGGGGAAAGAAAAGGGGGTGGGAGGGCGGGGGGGCTAAGAAGGGAAGTAGGGGGAGGGAAGTAGGGGGAGGGGGGCTAAGGGCGTCACAAGGGCACTTAAGACGAAGGGCTTTCGGGCGAAATGGCATAATTGCTCAACACCACTTAAATGAGCTTTTTTTATTTTTTCTATAAATACCATAGGTGTAGCACATGGGAGGAAACACACACCCCTCGCTTCTCCAACTATCTTTTATTAATAGGCCAGGAAAAGAATGTTGATATAAAATATATAACACTAGTCTTAATATATATATGATATCTATATAATATTATTATATATATTATTATACTAAGATAAATATATCTGTTATATATATATATATATATTATATCTACAATACACACCACCCCATACACACACTAACAACTACAACACCTACAATATAATATAATATATAATATACTATATAAAATAATAAATATATCATATATATATAATATATATATATAAATATATATATGAGTTTGTTTGATGTGTATATATATTATTATAATAAAGATATATAATATATATATATATATAGATTATATATATGTATATATATAAACACACACATCACTCATATATATATATATCTATAGATATATATTCATAATATAATAATATATATATATATAAATATATATATACAAAACACTCATCTATATTATATATATATATGATTTAGATTATAATATATATATATATATACATTGACATATATAAATATATATATATATAATAGTTTATATATATATATAAGAGAGAGAGAGAGAGAGAGAGAGAGAGAGAGAGAGAGAGAAGAGAGAGAGAG
>NW_028234409.1:26066791-26071791 GCF_977035675.1 Penaeus japonicus | reverse complement strand
TGGTGATAATAACGATAATAGTAATAATGATAATGATAATAACAATAACTATTTAAGGATAATGTTAATAATGATAATAATGATAATGATAATGATAACACTAATATAATAATAGTAATGATGATGGTAGAAATTACATACATGTAGATAGCGATAATGATAATAATGATGATAGTAATAATGATAATAATAATAATAATAACCAATGATAATAAAAAAATGATGATAACAGTAGCAGTAGCAATGATAATAATCATAAGGATAAAAATAATGATAATGACATTAGCAAAAATAACGATATTAATGCTTATGATAATGATTTTTATTATATGTCCCCATCAATGATAATCATAGTTACAGCAATGATGGTAACCACTATAACAGTGACAGTTATAATAATGATAATAATAATAATAATGATAACAATTATAATAATAGTAAGAGTAACAGTAATAACAATAGTAAGAGTAACAGTAATAACAATAGTAATGTTACAAATAACATTAACAATAAAAGCAAGACGTAGAAAGAAAAACCATGCCCACAATATACAACATTTAACAAAAGTCACATTACAAAGAAAAGAATAAGAAAAACATTACGATAATAAAAATACGAAGAAGAACGATAATGAAAAAAAAATCATTCATAGCTACCAACTCCCTGACGTCACACTACAATGACATCACAAAAAAAATAGTGCAAGGATTCCTTAATCCCTGAACAAAGGCACTCTACTTACCACGGTGTCAAACATAAGTGACATACGAGGCACCGTATCCTAAACTTTAGTTAAAGGCTCTGAGACACTGGCACTGGCACTGGCACTGGCACTCCAAAGACCTAGACCAAGTGACCTACATCGTTGGAGTGCCACTTATAATCCCACAGGCACTTGGGATTGAGCGGAGATCGATTGCTTGCTTGCTTTCTTGCTTGCGAGAGAAGGAGGGAGGGAGGGAGGGAGGGAGGGATAGGGGTGTTGCAGTGGGATTATGAGGTGGCACCATCTTGATTGATATGATTATCAATGGTATTGTTAGGGTTGTTATTGATGTTGTTGTTTTTTTTTATAATCAGAAGCAGCGGTAGCATTTCTTCCTGTCATAATTAACACCGACCATTCTTATGTATGAATGCACACACACACACACACACACACACACACACACACATACAAACACACACACACATACACACACACACACAATGTCCATGTATCTGTGAGACTTTTATCTATAAAAGCACAAAATAAAATAGTTGAATAATAGAGATGAGCATATGCTGTTGTGCAAAAGAAGTATACTTAACCTAATGCCAGCTGAGGGTCTTCACATTCGTTATATAAATAACTCTTACGTCCCACTTCCATATTTTGCATTGTGGTGAATAATTCATGAATGAGCAAATGGAGTGTTAAATGTGCACATCATATCCCTTGACTCTATAAAGAAAATACCAGTCAGTCTCCTTTCTTATATGTTGTCCTAACTTCCTTCCCTCTCTGTCTCCCCCCTCCCGCTATCCCTCTTTCCCTCCTTCCATCTCTCCTTCCCTCCCTGTCTCTCCTCCCTCCATCCCTCTTTCCCTCCTTCCATCTCTCCTTCCCTCCCTCCATTCCCCTTTCCCTTCTTCCCTCCCCGTCTCCCCTTTTTTCCTGCCTCCTTGCATCCCTATCTCCCTTCCCTCCTTCTTTCCCTGTCTACCCTTCTTCTCTCCCTCCTTCCCTCCTTATCTCCCTCCTTCCCTCCTTATCTCCCTCCATCCATCCATCCATCCTTCCCTTCCTCCATCCATCCTTTCCTCCATCCCTCCCTCCTTCTTTCCCTGTCTACCCTTCTTCCCTCCTTATCTCCCTCCCTCCCTCCTTCCCTCCTTATCTCCCTCCTTATCTCCCTCCTTCCATCCTTCCATCCATCCATCCCAGCACACCAAACCCTCTTTTAGTCCCGAAATCCCTCAAATCGCGGTATCTAATCCCTTTTACCTCCCAACAGAGGGATCTGAACCCGCATCATCACATTTCAGATAAGGCGGCCGTGCTATCTCGCCATTTGACCGCCAGGGGGCCACTTAGGCCTTCGTTATATTTTTTTTTTTCGTGGTATATAGTCCTTTTAGGTGAACGTGGAGGTGTTTGTTTGTTTTATTTTCGTTTTATATCTCTTTTTTTCTCTTGTTTCATCGTTGATTCGTTTTTTTTTCCTTTTTTTCTCTCTCTCTTTTTCTTATTCTTATTAGCCTCCACTTCCCTTCCTCCGCTTCTTTACTCTCCTTCTCTTCCTCTTCTTCCTCCACCTCCTTTTCCCCTTTAGCATTATCCCTGTTGCCATCTACACACACACACATACACACACACATACACTCTCCCTCTCTCTCTTTCTCTATCTATATATATATCTTTCTTTCTCTCTCTCTCGCTCTCGCTCTCTCTCTCTCTCTCTCTCTCTCTCTCTCTCTCTCTCTCTCTCTCTCTCTCTCTCTCTCTCTCTCTCTCTCTCTCTCTCTCTCTCTCTCTCTCTCTCTATCTATCTATCTATCTATCTCTCTATCTATCTTTCTATCTATCTCTTTCTCTCTGAATTTAAATTGTGCAGTCAACCCTACTCACACACCCTTGACCACCATGTAAGGATATGTCCTCTGATTGAAGAGTTTCGTGAAAGGATTGAACGTGAAACATTGCACGGTATTGCAACATCCTTTATGGAGGACGGCATTTTATCAGATATATTACGTAAACACAAGAACTTTGCCTGTAATAGATAAAATTGCAAGGCCTCTCTAGAGTGATATACATGTACTATTATGTCCTATGGATAGCTTTGCCCTAGCATATCAATTGACAGGGTCACAGTAATATCTGCTTTACCAACAATATATCTCTCAGAATCTAATATGAACTGTACAAACCATATAGGCATTGTTCTATGCTTATTCATGTGTATACACTGTATATAGTATGAATAAACTTATCAAAATCAAATTAATCTCTCTCTCTCTCTCTATCTCTCTCTCATGCTCTATCTCTATCTTCCTATCTAATATATCTATTTATCTATCTATGTATCTCTATCTATCTATCTATCTATATACCTTTATTTATCTGTCTCTACCTATCTCTCTCTACATTACCAATCTCTCTCTCTCTCTCTCTCCACGTTCTCCTCTTCCTCTACAACCACATCAGAGAGAGATAAAAAGTACTCAAAAACAAATAAAACAAAAAGAACAAAGAAAGTCATGATAAGAATGGCCTTTGCATGATATTCTTCATTCAAGAAGATCATGAGGCCAGTAATGGACCAATCAAAAGCGTCCTTTCACAAACACGTGATGTGATTGGCTGCCCTTGTGCCAATTTGGGGAACGTCACAGGCGGCAAAATATAGTATAAGGTAGTTGGATATTTGCGTTTTGTTTTGTTTTTTGTTTCTGTTGATTATTTTTATGAATGACTTGTATTTTGTTCTTTAAGAGAGAGCAAAAGAAAGAGAGAGAGAGAGAGAGAGAGAGAGAGAGAGAGAGAGAGAGAGAGAGAGAGAGAGAGAGAGAGAGAGAGAGAGAGAGAGAGAGAGAGAGAGAGAGAGAGAGGGAGAGAGAGAGAGAAAGAAAGAGAGAGAGAGAGAGACAGAAAAAAAAATATGACAAACAACGAGATAAAAAACAAAAGAAGCAAAAAAAGAAGCAAAAAACACAATCAACAATAATGCATTAATAAGACAAACAAACAAATCAACACTAAAAAAAGACTCAACAAAAGTGGCCTTAACGACAAAATAGGTCCTCAACACCCACGCTTCTCTTGGTCTCATTCACACGCCCACGCTTATGCTGACTAATACCACGGGCACAGGATAAAAAAAGGAAAGTAACTGCATTAACTTAGTTGCATTGTGACAAAAAAAGAATACGTGAATGTCCATTCGCACGAACTGACTTGCAGACCAAGACAGGGACAAAAATCATCACTTTTACACGCACACATACACACTCTATCTCTATCTTTCTCTCTCTCTCTCTCTCTCTCTCTCTCTCTCTCTCTCTCTCTCTCTCTCTCTCTCTCTCTCTCTCTCTCTCTCTCTCTTTCTCTATACCTACCTATCTCTCTCTCTCTATCTATCTATTTATCTATCTATCACACACACACACACACAAAGTGTGTGTGTGTGTGTGTGTGTGTATGTATGTGTGTGTGTGTGTGTGTGTGTGTGTGTGTGTGTGTGTGTGTGTGTGTGTGTGTGTGTGTGTTTTTGTTTATATATATATATATAATATATATATATATAATATATATAGATATATATATATATAATATAGAATATATATATACATATGTATAACATATATATATATATTATATATATATATATATATATACATATATACATATATACATATATATATATATATATATATACATATATAGATAGATAGATAGATAGATAGATAGATAGATAGATATACATATACATACATATATACATATATTCACACATATAAAATCAGAAATATATAATCGCCCTCTTTTTTCAAATCCTACTGCCGATACCTTAGGTGTGCGTGCACTCAGGTGGCATCCTTCCCCTCATTAGCGCTAACTGCCGCCCGTTGATGAGTTCCTGAACTGATTATCGGGATAATGACTTGCTCTTGCCCCGAGCCTCTCGCGATGACAAAATAACGGGATGAAAAAATAAATGGCGGACATCATTACCGTTTTCCTTTTGGTAGTGGTCGCTTTTTTAGTTTTTTTTTTCTTTCTTTTTCTATAGGATGGTGATATTGTGATGGTGGGATTGTGGTGGTGGGATTGTGGTGGTGGGATTGTGATGGTGACAGCGATGGGAGGTTTTGGTGACATATCTATGTCATTGATATCTTTTTGTAAATTAATCTGAAGTTTTTTTGTTTTGCTTTTTAATTTATATTCTATTTTTATACCTATATACATGTCTATGTATATGGTTATGCATCTATCAGAATAAGTTTGTAAATTT
>NW_028234409.1:26061434-26066691 GCF_977035675.1 Penaeus japonicus | reverse complement strand
AGTGAAAGAGAAATCAAATAATGAGGGGAAGAAATGAGAGAAAGGAAGAAAGGAGAGAGAAGGAGGGAGAGAAGAATTAAGAAAGTAGTGAGAATCATAATGAAAGAGGAGAGACAGTGAAGAGGGATAAAATGGTGTGAGGGAAAGGGAGAAGGGAGAGAAGAGGGAGAAGAGGAAGATATGAGGCGAAAGGAGGAGGGAGTGGGAAGGAAAGGAGCTAGGTCAGTTAGGTCACGATAAGGCCATAGTCATGAGGTAAAGTCATGAGTAAATCAGTCAGCCCTTCTACGTCGCAAGGTTGAGCAATGAAGTTGACCCAAACGCACACAGACGCACTTCTTTTCCTTTTTTTTATTTCTGAAATGTATTACCTAATTTTATAACATTTTATCATTTTTATTTTATCATGTTGTTTTATCCTTTATATTCCTTTATTATGTTATTGTGGCAGTTACCTAGACTATATATATGTATATAGAAAATATATTTATATTTATATGTATATATATATATATATATATATATATATATATATATATATATAATTTTTTTTTTTTTTTTTTTTTTTTTTTTTTTTTTTTTTTTTTTTTTTTTTTTTATTTTTTTTTTTTTTTTTTTATTTTTTTTTTTTTTTTTTTTTTTTTTTTTTTTTTTTTTTTTTTTTTTATTTTTTTTTATAATACCCTTAAGCAAGAACATGACAGAAGACACGCACACTTAACACACATAAAAACACACACACACTTACACACACACACACACACACACACACACATTTTCCCACACACTTACACATTTCCCACACTCTCACAAAATGACATGAAGAAACAAGCAAGCACCTGCCCGCCAACATGGTTCCAACATAAACAGACTCGCAAAAGACAAGTAAAATCTCACTTAAAATACGTGACTGACAGCGTGTATAAAAGCCATGCATTAGCGGTCATGCACGTGGCTAGATATATCGGTCAATACGTATTTCCTTTGTCACAATATCATTTAACTTTATGATTAACCATGCATGTTCCCTGTATACATAATAGCGGCTTTGCATGCAAGCACAAATGTTTTCATTAAACACGTGGTTTATCTTAATTTAATTTCTGTTATTTGTATCTTTCAGTTGGCGCGTTTATCGTTTTCTCTCTCTCTTACTCTCTTCGTTTATTTTGTCTGTCTGTCTGTTTGTCTACATGTAATTTCTCTCTCTTTCTCTCTATCTATCTATTTATCTATCTATCTATCTATATATATATCTATCCATCTATATCTATCTATCTATCTCTATATTTGTTTCACTGCTAAATTTAGTTATAACAGTTAATTCGCTCTCAATTCTTCTTTGTTTCTCAGATTAACCCCTCCCCTCCCCCAACCATTCTCTCCTCCCCCCTCCCCCCTCCCCCCGCCACTTTAATTCCCTTCCATTATCTATTTCCGGTTTATCGTACGTTATTTCGTTCTTACGCGGCCACACTGTTTACGTTTCAATACCATTCGCGTGATTGCTTGTAAGTGGGTTGTGTGTGACGTTGCCTTTGGGATCAGTGTTGTGGACTTCCGGTCTGTTTCCCTATTTTGTTTCGCCTTCTCTTTCTCTCTTTTCTGTCTTTTTTTTTTCCTTGATTTGGTTTGTCTGTCTTTCTCATGTTCATTCTCTTTTTCTCTTTTTTTTATCTCTATTTCTCTTTGGTCTTCGTTTTCTTTTTCTCTCTCTCTCTTTCTCTCTCTTGTATTCTCTCTGTCTCTCTCTCTCTTATTCTCTCACTGTCTCTGTCTCTCTCTCACTCTCTCTCTCTCTCTATATATATATATATATATATATATCTATCTGTCTATCTATCTATCTATCTATCTATCTCCCTCCTGGCTTCCCTCTCTCTTTCTTTCTTTCTTTTTGTTTCGACTTTCCGGTCCTCTCTCTCTCTCTCTCTCTCTCTCTCTCTCTCTCTCTCTCTCTCTCTCTCTCTCTCTCTCTCTCTCTCTCTCTCTCCTTCTCTCTCTCTCTCCCTCTCTCTCCTCTCTCTCTCTCTCTCTCTCTCTCTCTCTCTCTCTCTCTCTCTCTCTCTCTCTCTCTCTCTCTCTCTCTCTCTCTTTCTATGTGTCTCTTTCTCCTTGGTTCGGATTGCCTGTGCATCTCTTTCTTTCTTTCTCTCTCTATTTTTCCTTGTTTCGTTTGCCTCTATTTTTCTCCCTCCTTCTCCCTTTCCTTTTCTCCTTGTTTCTTTCTTTTTCCTTCTTCTTGAATTGCCTGTATTTCTCACTCTCTTTCTCTCTCATTATTTTTCTTCATTTCAGCTTTCTCTCTCTCTCTCTCTCTCTCTCTCTCTCTCTCTCTCTCTCTCTCTCTCTCTCTCTCTCTCTCTCTCTCTCTCTCTCTCTCTCTCTCTCTCTCTCTCTCACTCTCTCTTTCTTGTCCTTATATGGTCAACTAGGATGATATAGTTATACCAATAATAAGATGTAAATTATTGATAAATATTCACGATATATCAAAATGATCAAACATTTCTTATCTTCACCCCCACCCCCTACATCCCCCACCCCACCCCCATTGCATTTTCTTTGAGTTTCCCCGTGAAAGAAAACGACGCTTTCCTTAGGCTGGCCATCTGGCATTCATTCCTCAAGACGTGGTATGTTGTGAGGCATGTGGGCGTTATGCTGGTATTGTGTGCTGGTATGCGTGTAGCTGGAGGAGGGTATGTGGGTTGTGTTTGCGCTAATGTAACCGTAGGATTTGAGGTGTGTGCATAGGCCTATTGTAGATCGGGTCTGTCCGTGGGCATGTGTGTGTGTGTGTGTGTGTGTGTGTGTGTGTGTGTGTGTGTGTGTGTGTGTGTGTGTGTGTGTGTGTCTGTGAAGGGGAAGGGTGTGAGTGTCTGTGTGGATATGTGGGTGTGTGGGTGTGTTGGTGTTTGTGTGTGAGTGTGGGGCGTGGGCGTTTGTGCGTGTGTATGGTGTTGATGTGAGGGATGGGGGGAGGGGCTGAGGGTCGTGTGTAAGGGGGAAAAAGAGGGGAGATCGTGTGTGTGTGTGTGTGTGAGAGAGAGAGAGAGAGAGAGAGAGAGAGAGAGAAAGAAAGAGGGAGAGACAGACAGAGAAAGGGATACGGACAGAGAGAGAAAGGGAGGAGGGTGCTTGTGCGTGTGTGTGTGTGTGTGTGTATGTGTAAACTTTTTATACATTTTTCGTAGGAGCATAACACAAAACGTCTGAAAACAAAAACACGAACTTTCACTGACGTGTATCTCAAGCATGAACGAATTCCCGGTTTTAAATTCTTTTTGAAAATGTTTTGGGTTCGTATCTCATCGGGAATTCTTGTTGAAGTACAAACGCTTCAATGGCTTTTGAGATTCGACCTTTGTTTCCAGTCGGTGTTGTGTAAATGATAGTACTTGTAGTAGTAATAGTAATCGTAATAGTAGTAGTAGTAGTAGTGATAGTAAAAGAAATAGTAATGATAGTAAAAGTATTAGTCATAGTAACAGTAGAAATAATAGTAATAGTAATAGTAGAAGCAGTAATAGTATTTAAAGTAATAGTAGCAGTAGTAGTAATAGTAGTAATAGCAAAAGTATTATCATCGTCGTCTTCCTCCTCCTCATCTTCATCTTGATCATCATTTTCATGTTCATCTTCATCACCATTTTCATCTTAATCTTCATCATAATTTTCATCTTCATCATCATCATTATCATCATCATTATCATATAATTAATATTATTCTTATCATTATCATTACTAAGAATCTTTTAAAAAATCAAAATCAGTGTCAATACTTTATAAGTACATCTAATCACAAATATATATTAAATAACGACATCAGAAATAGACAGGAAAATGTATGTGATTTTTATTTATCTTTTTTTATTTTATTTATTTTTTATTTTAAGGTCCCAGGTAGCTCTGTCAACGGATTTTTTTTTGTTTTTTTTTGCTTCTTTTTTTATTGAAATAATTAATTAAATCAAAATGATATCATGATTTGTTAGTGTAGATGATAATAACTGATAATAACTAATGATATTAATTAAAAACAAAAATAATAATAGTAATAACACAACCTCCACCAATGATAACAGCAATAATATTGGAGCACGAATAAAAACAACGACTTTACTCAATAAAAACTAGACCACGGGATTGAATCGAGACAAGGAACATGTACAGCACACACAGCGAACACTTGTACACCTGCGCTGAGAATATTTCCATGTGGTGTACATTATCGCATCCGTTGCGAGCGAGAGAGAGAGAGAGAGAGATCACCTTTGTGTGTTTCCGGAAGTCTGCTCTGGCTTGTCTCACGTGGCAACTCTACCCCCTACCCCCCCTACCCCCCTACTACCTTTGTCTGTCTCCTCCCCGTTTGTCAGTCCACCTCACTCCCTCCACTCCACTCCATTCCACTCCACTCCAATCCCCATCCCCCCTTAGCCCCCCCCCTCCCCCCTCTTCTGATATGCCTTGCTTGGAAAAGGAAAACATATTTCACCTTTATTGGACATGGTGCTATGAGATTCTTTGTTTGGTTCACTTGTTTGGGCAATGTAGTCTCTCTCTCTCTCTCTCTCTCTCTCTCTCTCTCTCTCTATGTCTCTCTCTCTCACTCACTCTCTATCTATCTATCTATCTAACTAGCTAGCTAGCTATCTATCTCCCTCTCTCTCTCTCTATCTATCTATCTATCTATTTCTATCTATGTATCTACCCTCCCTCCCCCCCCCCTCTCTCTCTCCCTCTCTCTCTCTCTCTCTCTCTTTCTCCTGGGACCATACGCTATATAAACATTTTAGACAATTACATTCAAGATTTAGCAACTCTCAGCCAAATTATACCATGACTCATCACATCTAACCCAAATTTTCGTTGTATTTTTTCACCACATTTACTCAGGTGATTCATCTCCCATGATTTACTCAGCTGCTGTTTATTGCCCTTTGTTCCAAGGCAGATAAGTCATATTCTTTCCGTGAATCCGGCAGTACTTGTATATACACAAAGAAATTGAAATTCACGTATATATACACAGGCATATGTGAGTGGATTAATAGCACGCTTAACCAGATATACTTATACATATATATGTGTGTGTGTGTGTGTGTTCACATGCTTATACTTGCCCATATATGAATGTATACAAATTAACACACGCATATCTATAGGCATATAGGTATACACAAATAGGTATACATCAAACATACACACCTATCGCTACACACACATAAATATATATATACACAAGCACACA